>NW_027397128.1:5826065-6079315 GCF_003265705.2 Callorhinus ursinus
AAGAGTAAGCATATAGATGGAAGTCTGATATGTTAGTATGTGGTTAATAAAATGAGGTAGAATGACAGTGGTGCCCATTACAACACATTTTTTCTCCTGGGTGCCCATTATGAACACTTAAGTCTATGACTCTTGCTTCCACCAGAGTGCAAGTTTCTTGAGAGACAGGCCATTTTTAATTCAATTTTAAATCTTCCTAGCACCTAACATCATGCATATCAAGTGATCATCACATGACTGTTGAGGATGTTTAGTGAGTATACCGCAACTCTGTCATTGAGAATTGGGGCCCTTTCTAGCCAATGGTTGAAGATGTGGGTCCTAGAGCAGAGCACTGAGGGGCAATATAATACTTGCCTTTGAATATTTGAAGAGGAAGAACTAGAGTCAGTAAGGGAGACTGGCAACATACCGATTTCAACTCAGATTAAGAAAAGCTTTCTAGTATCTGAGATGCCTCACAATTGAGTGGGATGCTTTAAACACCGAAGGTGTTTAAACAGAACAATCACTATCTATGTGGCACACATTGTGTGGGAGATTAGACTAAAAGAGTTTTAACATCCTTCTATGATTCTCTTAAAGTTGGAAAGGCATTGAGTGGTAGTCATGTTTCCTGTTATATTTCTATTAGCCCATCAGTGAAACAGTCTTCTTCACTTTTTTTTACATTGTTCCATTATCTTATTCAGTGACAGCCAGTGTACTCTTGGCCTTTTTCTGTTTGCTCTGCCCATAGTATTCTTCTCCTAGATAGAGCTTCAAATAACAGTGCCATTTTTTATCACCCATACCTCAAGTCAAATGCCATCACTTCAAAAAGGCCTTCCCTCACCATCCAATTTAAAATAGCACCCCCATCATCATTCTCCATTACTCTCTGTCATTTCACTTTATTTCTTTCAGATAAATAATTATACTCTGTGATTTTCTTGTTTTTTTCCATATTTCATTACTCAAATATAAGCCCCATGAAGGCATAAACCATGTCTGTCTTATTCATAGGTAAATCCCTAGTTTCCAGCACAGTGCCTTACCTAAAGTAGGAACATGGTAAATATTTGTTATATAAATATATGAAGACTCTCTCTCACAGGTTGGGTTTTGTGTTATGTTAAAGCCATTTGGGGCTGGAAGATCCTTGCTCACAGACATTTTGCACTTTTCCACCACCCAAATGTAAGTATTTGGATGTTCAAGGTTGACAATTTTTCGATTTTTATTATATGTCAAAGAATGGCCCATTTTTTGACACTGCTTTTAATAATGATAGGTTTTCTGAAATATAAAGACAAGAACTAAAGAATTCATGGGCAAAATGATACTGCATTTAAAATTGTGTGTTTTATTTAAGAATAAATGATGACCATGTGAAATGGTTCTTTTCAAAGATATGAGTGCTTGCTTACTTAGGCTTCATCCAGTGATTTGTTATAACTTAATTACTTAACTGTTGGAATCAGAAACACCTGAGACATTATAGTAGCACCTGCTTCTAATACCACTATGAAAGTGATCTTTATGACATTTTCTCCCATGGCCTGGGGAAGCTAACCACCTCCTTATGTTTGCCTCTACTTCAGTGATCACTAGTCATGTTTTTGTGTTTTTTCCCCTCCTCCTAACTTTAATGATTTTTAAAGATAATTTCATCAGTAAAATGTGGGTACTATTAACATCAAACTACATTTCTCTAAAAGCAAATTTTTTATCCTCTTAGTTTGCAATGACCCATGTTACAGTTTGCTATTACTTTATTTTCTATATTTGATAGAATTGCCTAATGTATTTTGAGCAGGCTTTTTGGTCAGGTTTTTACTGACAATAATGGGCAAGTATTTTCATTAGTCTTAGTCTTCCAACTCCTTTACCTCTATATTCTTTTTTCCTATGTTTTCATTTTGTTTCTTCCTAATACATTTTTTCTATTTATCTTAAAAATATTTTTCTTGGGGTACGTGGCTGGATCAGAGGAATGTGCAACTCTTGATCTTGGGATCGTGAGTTCAAGCCCCATGTTGGGTATAGAGATTACTTAAATAAATAAACTTAAAAAATATTTTTCTTGTGTGATATAACATTAATTGCCATTGACAAAATACTTTCTATCAATAAATGCCTTCTTGAATTTACTGCAAATTTTAACTGAGTCATTCAGAGCCAGAATGTTGTCCTGATTCCTCCCAAAGACAAAAAGCTGTTTGTGTCCACACCTTTTTGTCTGAGCCTTGGATTCTTGATATTTTGAAAGCCACAAAGTAGTGTTCAGCAAAAATTTTTTTTCTAAATGCCAGAATACTGGCTGCTGATGAGGTAATGATTTATTAGGCAACTTAGCCACATGTTGTATATGTTATTATTATGGCTGTTAAAGCTCCAAGTATGAGAAATCCTGGAAGCTGAAAAAAAATTCTGCATAAACCTCAAAATATTAAACTTTCATAAACATTATTTGCATAGATGCCATGTAAATTGCCTTTGAAAATCAAAAACAGCTCCTGGCTGGTTCAGTTGAAAGAGCATGTGACTCTTAATCTTGGGATGGTGAGTTCAAGCCCCACATTGGGTATACAGATTAGTATAAAAAAAGAAATGAAGTACTTAACTATGGTACAACATGGATGAACTTTGAAAATCAAAAACGAGGGACGCCTGGGTGGCTCAGTCAGTTAAGCTTCTGCCTTCGGCTCAGGTCATGATCCCAGGGTCCTGGGATTGAGCTCCACATTGGGCTCCCTGCTCAGCGGAGAACCTGCTTCTCCCTCTCTCTCTGCCTGCTGCTCTGCCTACTTGTGTTCTCTCTCTCTGTCAAATAAATAAATAAAATCTTTAAAAAAAATGAAAATCAAAAAGGAAGGAAGGAAGGAATTCAAGGAAAGGTAATATTTGTATAACATAAGTGACATTTAATCACTCAAAAAATAAAAAGTATGATAACTGATTGTGTATCTTTTGGGTATCCCATGGAAATTTTTCTTGAAATTATGAGTAGGACAGTTTTAAATATGAAATAAACTTTCAGAAATCAGGTGGCTAACTAGATATTTGGTGAAATGGAATGTTTCCCAAATGGCAGCCTCTGGTGGAATATTCTGAGGCCTTGAATGTATATGTTTGTAGAAGAGCTTTTATCAAACTTGGTTCTTCAGAACCCTAGTGAACCCTTGAGAGAAATAGAGGATTTTATAGCCAAAGAAGTTTGGGGAACAGTACATACTGTATTTTCCCCTTGGATCCTTATAATACACATTAACATATTAAAAGCCATAAAAAATACCTGTTGTTTGCCTTTATTTTATCCATTGCTTCCAAACTTATTTGAGAAATCCCTTTTATAATGGGTCAACTGTAAATAAATTATAAGATCCTAGTTTTTCTCAGAGGACAGTTTGAAAAATTCTGTTTTAGAATACCCTCCAAAATTTACTAGCTGGATAAGCCATTCTCTTATGCTCTAATTGGGAACTTGCCATATCTTTTCTTTAGCAAATTTGAGAATGTTTCTGAAGTACCTCATTAGCAAACTGGAAGAATAAAATCTAGATAACAGTCTAAAGATGAATATATAGTTGAATCAAAGGCTACAGTCAGAGTTATGGCCCAGTCCAGTTCTCTGTTCCTTATTTCTATAGTCAGTCCATGATGTTGCTACACAACCCTGTCCCACTGCCACAACACCTGGCTTTTATTTTGGATTCTTTTGTTTTAATTGTTCCATGAAACTTTTCATTGTATTAAAGATAAACTGAATTACCTGACACTGCTTAAGAGACTCAAAAGCCAAAGTTAAATGAAGGTTCATAGAAACTATAAAAAATGGAGTTGTAATTGTTTTTCTATATAGTTAGCCCTTGAACATGACTTTGAACTGTGCAGGTCCACTTATACATGGATTTTTTTTATAGTACTGTAAATGTATTTTCCTATAATTTTCTTAATAACATTTTCTTTAGCTTATTTTATTGTAAGAATACAGTATATAAGTATATAATACATGTAACATACAAAACATGTGTGAATCGACTGTTTATGTTATCAGTAAGTCTTCCAGTAACATTAGGCTATTAGTAGTTACGTTTTTGGAGAGTCAAAGTTATTTGCACATTTTCTACAGGGGTGGGGCCATCGGCACCTAACTCCTGCGTTGTTCAAGGGTCAACCTTAATTGTAACACAGCTTTTTCTTTTTCTTTTTTTTAAGATTTTATTTATTTAGTGGAGAGTGAGTGAAAGAGAGAGAGCACACAAGCAGGGCCAGAGGGAGAAGCAGACTCCCTTGCTGAGCAGGGAGCATGATGCAGGGCTCAATTCCAGGATCCTGGGATCATGACCTAAGCCAAAGGCAGACGCTTAACCCACTGAGCCACCTAGGTACCCCTAACACAGCTTTTTCTAAAGATCATGTTTCTCTTTCTATTCTAATCCTGTTTCTGTTCATTCTATAACATGCTACATAAAGTTGTCTATGTACAAATGGCTCAATTGAAAATCAATACCTACAATTTAAAGTGCCTGCCACTGTGACTTATGAATAATCATGGAAATACCCACTTACCGGGAAATGCTTATCTTTGAAAGCCAATGGGTCATCTAAGGGAATTGGTGGTGTCTGCAGAATTAATTGTCCCCTGTTGAAATCTGCTGTTGTAGGACTTAGTGCTGAATTCCATATGTTGTTCCTTGAATTAAGCTTTCAGGGGGACCTGGTAACTCAGGAACTGATCCCAGTATCATCTTACCATTCCATCTTTAAGCAGGTGTTTCCATTTCAGAGCTTGACAATGGTGACACATTTCAGACATTATCCAGATGTTAGATTTCTTTGGGGCTTTTCTTTAAAATTACTGTGCTTTCTCTATCCTAGTGTTTCAATACAGTAAGGGGGATCTCTTACTTTTGATAGCCACATATTTCCTCATGTTGGACTTCAGTCTACTTTATGGCAAAGAATAGGCTCTCCCTTTCAGTAAGCATATAGCCTCTTAATGGAATTCTGTTTCATCTACTCTGGTAGAGGATGCTGCCTTGCACTGGATGATCAAACATTCCTTATGCAGGTTAGGCGGCAGTTGCCCTTGAAAGAGCATGCTGTACCACCTTTCTAATCAACTACCAAATGATCTTCTCATCATATATCTCTTTCATTTGCCCTCAAAACTGCCTATCTCTCATATTTGGCCCTTAAGTGAATATTAATTTTAGACTGACTTTCAGATTCTCAAAATTCTCATTTGCTTTTAGTTTTTGCCAATCTATTTGTCCATTTTCAAAATGGCATTTTCTTAGAGTTCTTAATTAAAGTTACAATAACAAAATTAAATCCAGTATTTGGAAACTTTCTCCCACTCATGTTAAATATAGAAACTGTAAATTTGTGAATCCAATTAATCAACATTTTAAATGAGATACATTCTAGCCTATATTTTAAGTCAGACTATATCAATTTTGTTGAATTGTTGAATTTCTATCCAGCTGTTTTCAGTAGTATGGTAATAAGTAGGCTGAAAGTTACTTTTTTGTTTAGAGAGAGTAGGTCCAAAAGGCTTCAAAACCATTCACCAAACCACTTCAGACATGATAATTTCTTTTGCTCATATTCATCATCTATCCCTCCCTTCTCAGCAAAATGGATTTATCTAACCCCTTCATCTTTTTAACCTACACCCACAGTTGAACCTTTCCAAAAACTAGAACTTAGGCTTGGAACTTCCTACCCTAAATACCCTAGCCCCTTCCCTTCATTCATTCAGAAAGTTCTTGAAATCTCCACATGCTCATTTGATCACGTGGCATTAGTTAACTAACTGAGAGAAAGTTGGTGTAAGTTTTGCATACTTCAGTCTAAAATTACTGGGCTCCTGGGCCTTAATTTGTCATATCACAATATGCACTCATTCCTTTGCCTAGTCAAAGGAATAGTATGTTATTTCCTTTTGAAAAGATTCTGTTCAATACTCAGTATCTATATGCCCTTCATGACAATCTATTTAAATTCTTCCTTTACTTTTTAGAGAGTATCTCACAAATGTTTGCGACTGACAAAACTATATGTGATGGAGGGTGAGGGTGGGGAGAGGAAGCCAACTCTGGCATCAAGAAGACATGATCAGTCTGTTGGTGAATTAGCCAAAGAATGGCATTATCAGCTACAGTTGGGGAGCAACATGTGATCAAACTAACTATAAGACCAAAACTGTTTCAGATTTAAAATGGACTGACTATACCAATGTTTCTCAAACTCTGCTAAGTTTGTTAACAAGTGTTATAAAAAAAATAAAAAGAAGGGAGATGTGACATTTAACCTGCTGCACTTACTTATAGCTCCCTTGCCTAAAACTCTTCAATAGCTACTCTCTGCAGTTAATTTCCAACCTCTCTAACATCAACTATAAGTTCTTCCCTCCTTCTAGAATCTCATTTGGTCCTATGCTTCTCTGAATTCAACTATGCTCCAGCCTCAAACTTTCTTTTCCTCAAAATCCCCAAGCTCGTTCCTAATTCAGGCTCTGCACCTGCTCTTTCTTCTGCCCAGAAAACTCTGCCAAGTTAATGCATGGCTGGCAAGAGGAATCACTCCTCTTTCATGTTTGGGCTCACATGCTTACCTCCTCAGAGAGGTCTCCAACCTATTCTTCTCTGTGTATTTCTTTTATAGAAATTATCATGTTTAATTAATTTTCTTGTTTATTGTCTGTCAGTCTTCCCCTACTAGAATGAAAGCAGGGTCCTTGTTTATTTTGTTTACCTTTGTGTCTGTAGAACATAGAATAATGCGTGGCTTATGGTAGGACTCCAGTAAATACTTGTTGAGTGAATGAATGAATGAATGCATGAGTGAAATGTCAGAAAGAATGTAGTAAATAACCTAAATGTCCAAAAATTAGAAAATAATTAAATTGTTTTATTAGATTCAAAATAATAATTTTCTGTTATTATAAATAGCAGGAATATTATACTTAAATATCTTCGTTAGGATAAGTGAAAAATGAAGAATACAATATAGTCTGTATGCTACAGTGAAATAGATATATATGCACAAAGGAAGTTTGTGTGGGAATGGTGGGCTCAACTATTTTTTCCTGAATTTTAAAGTGTTTGTATTGTTTTCATAAGAAAAACAATCAATGTATCTAGGAATCTAATTAGCAGAAGAAATGTCAGTGGATTGGCCTTGTTATTATGGAGAATAGTGCTAGAAACAACAACAGTAACTTCAAAATCCTTGTGAGTGCCAAGATCTGTGCTCCAAATTTTGTCTTAAAAGGATATGTAGAACTTGGAGAGGTTTAGGAGAGTCAGGATACAGAATTAATGGAGAAACACTAAAGAAATTCATTTTCTTCTTCAGGCAGAATAATTCTTTATAGTTCCTATTGAAAGCTAATAAGTAAGAGATCTAAATTATAGTAAATTATAGAATTATAGAAATAAATTTTGGAGATTAGTATCTTAAAATCTGTGAATTTGTGGAAAAAGGGGCTTGTGACATCTACAAAGGAGTGAGTAACAAGGAATCTAAATGGCTGTTTTTTAGTCTGGACTGGATTGAATATAGTCCCACTGAAAGGAAATGGAAAGGTTTTCCATGAGATTCTTTCAATCTTGTCATTGTGCTTCTCTCACTTTGAGAAGACAAATATTTTTACTATCCATTGTATAGAATGAATTCATTTCTTTGGACGACTTTTTCACTAAGCATCTATCTTGTTCAGGGCTTGAGACTGTAAGGTGAGGAATACAAAAGTATGTATAATGAGGAAAGTGCCTGAAAGGCGCTTATGAATTGTAAACTACCTTTGATAAAAATAAACAATGGAATATAATTTCCTCTAAAAATTAAGATGTAACCTCCCTAAACCATCACAGCAATCCTTTGACAGTCCAGATTTGCTAATTTTACTCTTTTACAGAGACGTGAATTTTCACAGATTGTCTTTACTCTCTTCTATTTGACCACTTCCCCTTTGAAAGATATCGACTATCTCATTTTATTATATAAAATATTTCTCAGTGCGGTACAGTGGAAAGAACACTAGATTTAGAGTTAAGAGATCATACTGACTTTCTGCTGCATTAGCTAAATCAGTTGCCTTACCTATAAAATGGGGATGTTAAGACTTGCCCTGCTTACCTCATATAAATACTTTGTAAACCTTAAAGCATAACATATGTGGAATGAGATTATAAAACCTTCACTGAAATGAAACAGTATAAATGAGATGACACCCTATAAAAGAGGAGGGGGGAATAAAATATGAGAAAGAAACATAGTTCATAATAAATTTCAACCTAGCCTTTTATAGTTCTTAGGCATCAAGAACATATTTCTGGCCCAATTTTGACCCAGTTGAGGTGGAAAACTTTAAGAGATGATAAGAAAACGTCATATATTCTCATTTCTTTGAAAGATAGACTCTGAAAAATCTTATTTTTTGGTACCACTATTTTCTATCCTATGAAAAAAACAAATGGACTTCTAAAAAATATTCCAGGGTAGTTAACAAACACTGTTATATTAGTTTCAGGTGTACAATATATTAATTAAACCCTAACACATATTCCTCAGTGCTCATCAAGATAAGTATACTCTGAATCCCCTACACCTATTTTGATAGAGATTGCATTAAATGTATAGATTGCTTTGGGTACTATAGACATTTAAAAAATATTCTTAAAATATATGAGTATGGAATATCTTTCCATTTCTTTATGTCATCTTCCATTTCTCTAAACAGAATTTTATAATTTTCATAGTGCAGGTCTTTCACCTATTTGGTTAGGTTTATTCCTAGGTATCTTATTATTTTGAGTGCAATTGTAAATGGGATTGTTTTCTTAATTTCTCTTTTTGCAGCTTCATTAATGGTGTATAGAAATGCAATAGATTTCTATACATTGATTTTGTATCCTGTGACTTTACTGAATTCATTTATCAGTTCTAGTAGTTTTTTGGAGTAGACTTCCGAGTTTTCTATATATAGTGTCATGTCATCTGCAAACAGTGAAAGTTGTACTTTCTTACCAATTTGGAAGCCATTTATTTCTCTTTGTCATCTGATTAATGCAGCTAGGACTTCCAGTACTAGGTTGAGGAAAAGTGGTAAGAGTGGACATCCTTGTCTTGTTCTGTCCTTAGGGGGAAAGCTCTCAGTTTTTCCCCTTGAGTGTGATGTTAGCTGTGGGTTTTTCATATATGGCCTTCATTACATTGAGGTTTGCTACTTCTAAACCTACTTTGTTGAGAGCTTTTATCATGAATGTATGTTGTACTTGGTCACATGCTTTTCCTGCATCTATTGAAATGATCACATGGTTTTTATCCTTTCTCTTATTGATGTGATGTACCACACTGATTGATTTGTGAATACTGAACCACCCTTGCATCCCAGGAATAAATCCCACTGGATCATGGTGAATGATTTTTTTAAATGTATTCTTGGATTTAGTTTGTGAATATTTTCTTGAGGATTTTTGCACCTATGTTCATCAGAGATATTGGCCTGTAGTGTTCTCTCTCTCATTCTTTCTCTCTCTCTCTCTAGCGTCTTTACCTGGTTTTGGTATCAGGGTGATGCTGGCCTCGTAGGATGAATTTGGAAGTTTTCCTTCCTCTTCTAGTTTTTGGAATAGTTTATGAAGGATAGCTATTAACTCTTCTTTAAATGTTTGGTAGAATTCACCCATGAAGCCGTCTGGTCCTGGACTTCTGTTTGCTGGGAGTTTATTGAGTACTGATTCAGTTTTCTTACTGGTGATCAGTCTTTCAAATTTTCTATTTCTTCCTGCTTCAGTTTTGGTAGGTTACTGTGTTCTTCATCTCTTATTGGTTCTTTTTTTTTTATCTCTTTGTTAAGGGTCTCACTGATGTCCTCCACTCTTTTCTCAAGTCCAGTGAGTATCTTTATGATCATTATTTAAAATTCTCTATCAGGCATATTATTTATGTCTGTTTTGCTTAGGTCTCTTGCTATGGTTTTGTCGTGGTCTTTCATTTGGGACACATTCCTCTGTCTCCTCATTTTGTCTAACTCTCTGTGTCTGTTTCTGTGTGTTAAGGAAGTCAGCTGTGTCTCCTGCTCTTGCAGGTAATGGCCTCATGAAGAAGAGGTCCTGTAGTGCCTGCAGTCAGTGTCCCCTGTTCCCTAGAACCTGGCGTTTCAGGGGGTGTCTCCTATGTGTGTTTTACGTGTCCTGCTGTTGTGTCCTGGCTGTCTTTTCCTTCAGTCCAGTCATCCACAGAGGCTCTTTTTGCCCCTCGTGGGCAGTGTTTGGTCCTTGGCCAGGGTGGGGTGTGCGATTTTAACAAGGTGCATGCCAGTCTACTTGTGAAACAAGACCTGCAGCTGCTGCCATGGGGACCAGAGCTGTGTGGGTGGGGTGTGCAATTTTATTCCACAGGGCCTGCTCTTGCCACCACCACCACCACCACCACCACCAGGACCAAGGCCCCACAAAGCACGCTGGTCAGGAGATGCAGTGTTGGCAAGCTTTGCACTGGTCTTCTGGGGGAGGGGACCCACAGCACTGGGATTGAGGCAAGTATGACTGGAAAGGGTGGGTCCGCTGAAGCATGGGGCGGGGCAGGGGGGGCTTGGGGTAAGCAAGTTAGGTAGCGCATGGTAGGGTGGAACTGGTTCCCGCAGGTGGCCATGTGTTTATGCTGAGGGGCAGGGGAAGGAAATGGCACCTGATAGTCCTTTGTTCCTAGAGGTGTCTTCCTGTGATCCTGCCCCTCTGGGACACCTCTTGAGATGAGTAAATAGCTCTCCCTCCTGTGTGCCCCAGGCATTTTTCAAATTGCTGCTTCTATGCTGTATCTCTGGGGGCTGTTTGTTGTGCTGTCTCCCTAAGGTGGGGGGTGGGAGTGGGGGAAACACTCCATTTCCTAATGCCCTCTTCCAGGCTTTCCCAGAGCAGAGCTTGCTGAGTTTTAAAATTCTAGGGTTTGTATAAGTGATGAATCACTGAATTCTACTCCTGAAACCAACATTGCCTGTATGTTAACTAACTAGAATTTCAATAAAAATTTGAAAAGAAAAAAAATTAAACAAATAAAATCCTAGGCTTTAAGTCCCTCTGGTTGTAACAACTCATGTAATTCGGCCCCTCCTGCTTTCGAAGCCAAATGTTATGCAGATTTGTCTGTCCAGTGTGATAGGCTGTTTCTCACCCTTTCTCCATGCCCCCGGCTCCCTCCCCCACCTCAGATAGCTGTGGTCCATTTTGCTGCCCACTGCATCTCCCCTCTTCCTACCCTCTTCGATGTGGCTTCTTCTCCACCGTTAGTTGTGGAGTTTGTTCTGCCAGTCTTTGGGTCATTTTCTGGATTATTCATGCTGATGTGAGTGTTATCTAGTTGTATTTGTGGGATGAGGTGAGCTTAGGGTCCTCTTACTCTGCCATCTTCCCAGACTCCCCAAATGGACTTTTGATGAGCCCTTTTTATAAAAGTGGTAGAAAATAGAGGGGCTTTTACTAAGGCTGTTGTGGTAATCTGTAGTAGAAACCAAGGTGTTTGAATTTCTGCTGCAGAATTATGCTTCCAAGCATTGTGAGTTTTCCCTGTTTTGGCAGAGCCACCTAGTACACTTAAATGTTGTGTGCCTATCTCTTATACTTCTGCTTTGAGATGCATTGGGGAAAAAATGTATCTGTCTACCAAATTATCACAAGCATTAGTCCTCTTAGATAACAGAACCAATTCTGTAATGCAGGTCTTCATCTCTCAGGATTATAGGTTGGATCTTTGTAAACTTTGGCCACCACTTGCATATGTTTTCCCTCTGCAGACATTTGTTAAAACACTCAACATCTGCTTTTGCCTCTGTAGTCCCACAAGCACAATGCATTCAATCCTGTATAAAAATGGCATGAAATGAGGATGATGGAACCTGCTGTAATGATGACCATTGAGTTCTTTCACATTCTTTCCTGACATAATTGGCATCATCTACAGTCTAGTTCTACTCATTGTTTCCTAGCAGTGACCTCAGCACAAGTACATTTCTCCTCATCAGGCTTAAATTTGATTCTAGTGTAATGTGTAATTAAAGTCTTGATGAGTTGAGAAGAAGGAAATGAGGGAAAGAAAAATAAGTAATTATCACCAGTTGGTAACCTCATAAACTTGGCTTTTCATGGGACTCATAAAATAGCATGCAGAGTATATTCAACCATAGTTATTCTCCTACAAACTCTAGACATATTCAAGGATGTTCATATATTAGGGTAGCTCTAGTTCAAACAGTTGAACAGGAAAAAACATTTTCAGTTTACATCTTTAATTTGAAACAGAGACTTTGCTTGTATGTAGTTTAACTGGATAAGCTTTTACATACACTGTTGTTACAGTTGGTTTTCATAGTTATTCTTTTAATACAGTGATCTGATTCTTGGATATATTTTTCATACATTTGACTAACTAGAAAAGCAGTAAAATTGGTCTCTGTTCATTTGTGGATTTTCAGGATACTTATTCTTCATTTTTCTCTTTGATGTGCTTTTGTCTCTATTGCCTAATTATAGCTTCAGCCTTACCTGTACAAGACTTTATCTGTCAAATACTTGACATCCTAATGAGAACGAACAATTATCAACCTTAGGTATCATTTCTGTGTTAGCCTTCTTTTGCCAGGGATAATTGGTTAGCCTTTGGCCTTGATCAAATCTATTAGCTTGAGAAGTTATGAAACTCTTTCCTTGATCTGGAGTAGTGATAGTTCCCTATTTGTCCAAGAAGTTCCCTATTTGTCCCTATATCCTGGCATTCTAATGCCTTTGTTTTTGCTCCTTCCCACAGTGAGAAGGGCTGATCTGTGTAGGTCATTGTGGAAATGATGGAGTCTGACTTTCAAGGGTAGGTCATTAAAAAATTGAGACTTCCACCTTGCTCCTTCTTGGACACTTGTTCTGGAAGAAGCTAATACCATGTCATGAGGGTATGCAAGCATTCTGTGGAAAGCCTAAAATTGAGGCCTCCTATGAATAGTCAGCAGCAGCTGAGGTTTTGAGACCTTCTACCAATAGCCATGTGAGTGCACCATCGTAGAAGACTCCTCCAGCCCCAGTTAAGTCTTCAGATGACTGCAGCCCCAGCTGTCATCTTGATTACCATCTTATGAGAGATCCTAAGGCCCGAACTATCTAAGCTGCTTCTAAATTTCTGACCCCAGAAACTATGAGATAATAAATGTTTACTGTTTTAGGACACTTAAATTTTGGGGTCTTTGATTAAGTAGCAGTAGGTAACTAATGCAGGAGTCAAAGGTTGTGAAATTCAAACATGGTCCAGTTTACTAATGGCCAGGTTCAATGAAGAGGTTTTCAAACAGTTTTTTTTTTAAAGGTTATTGAAAACAGAGGGCTAAAGGGAAATTTAGTTCATGAAAGTTTTACTTTTTCTTGTTATTGTTTGTGTTTATTTCATCAGTCACCAAAATAGGAAAAAAAGAGTTGAGAAGATACTACCTGTGTTAGACGATAATAACAAAACTATGGCCCTCCCTTCCCCCACTTGACTTGATAGTATTGAGAAGAAGGAATATAGGTTTGTTCCCATAATACCAAATATGACTCTCAGGAATATTTGGGAGATTCTGGGCACCTGGGAAGTCTTAAGAAACATTTGTCTAATTAACTCCTTGGATATACCAAAAGGAAATCTTGGTCTCTTCAGATTCCAGGGGAAAAAAGTGCTTTGGAACTCATTGATACCAGCCTCAAACTTTAATACTCTCTCGCTCTTACCTAATAATCTTCACTGCAAATTTGAAGGAAGAGAGCAGAAAATTTTGAGTATGTGAAAGTGGTAGAGACTAGAGTAGCTTGTTAGGATGTTGATGAGAGTAGAAGACTAGGTATTTTGAAGAATTGATTGATAGGTGGATTGCCCTGTGGAATAATTTATGTGCATGGAATTTGGAAGAATAAAGAGGAACCTAGGGTTGTAATATGAATTATTTTGTTGCTTACTGAGAGATACAAGACAGAACTAATCTAAGTACCTTTCTAGTACCAATGAGCAAGGTCCCTAAGTACATCTGGCCCTCAGTGGCCTTGGCTAGACATACCAGACATTTGAACAAGTATGATTTCCAAAATATTAACGGAACTGACAAATGAATGCTTACTATTTAGTTTTTTAAATAACATACAGTAAAATTTACTTGTTTGAGGGGGGGTTACCATTCAATGAGTTTTAATACATGTATAGGTTCACTTAACTACTGCCACAATCAGGGTACACAAAAGTTACTTCAATCAAAAAAAAAACCTCTTTTGTATTACCTATTTGCAGTCATAACCTCCTCTCTCCACTTGTCCCTTGCAGTTACTGACCTGTTCCATCACTATACTTTTGTCTTTTCAAGAATATTACATAAATATAAATAAATCCATAAAAATGGCATGTAGCCTTTTGAGACTGGCTCTTTCATTCAGCATAATGCCTTTGAGATTCATCTAACTTTTTGCTTGTAACAAAAGCTCATTCCATTTTTGCTGAGTAGTATTCCTTGGTCTGATGTGCAAGTTTGTTTATCTATTCACACACTGAAGGACATTTCAGCTGTTTCCAGTTTTTGATGATTATGACTAGATCTAATAAACATTCATGTACAAGTTGTTGTGTGAACGTAAGTTTTCCATTTTTCTGGGGTAAATACCCAGGAGTACAGCTGTTGGGTTGTGTGGTAAGTTTATGTTTTCATTTATAAGAAACTGCCAAACTGTTTTCCACTTTGGCCATGCTATTTTGCATTCCCCCAGTAATGTAGGAGAGTACTACTTTGTCCACATGCTTGCCACCACTTGGTATTTTCACTTTTTAAACAATTTTAGCCATTCTAATAGGTATGTAATTGTATATTCATAGTGACTTTAATTTTACATTTCCCTAATGGCTAATGATGTTGAACATCTTTTCATATGCTCCTACTTTCTATTTTGCAAAGGACATTTAATAAATATAAAAGAATATTTTAACACAAGAAAAGTAAATGTAACTTCACAAAGGCTCACTATACTGTCTCAATACTTCTCATTTTACCTCAGATCAGTTGAGATGTGATTGTGATTATGCCTTGGTCTACTGACAAGCATTTGGGAGCCCTATAGTGCAAGACTTGTTATTTTGGCATTGGCAATATTGTGAGAATGCATGGATCCATTGTAGTCAATTTCCCTTACTGAAAAGTCCTACTAGATAAATCTTCACTGGCTCTATACCATTTACTGGGTCACATGTAACTGGCATGACAGTTGAGATACTTTATAAGTTTTCTTCCCAGTTCCTTTTTCAGCTTTATCTTCTACCGTTCCCTCTACTACTTTGCTTCCAGCAACCTTACTTACCTGTCTCCCATGGAATCACAATTTCATCCTTTGATGAATGTCCAAAAAGCCTGTTTGAATCCTATTTATTCTTCAGGCTTTGTTTTAACTTCAGTGTTTTTATATCATGAAATACAAGTACCAAACACTGTATATGTTTTACTACATGGAGATAGGATAATAAATTTATGTTTTTATCAGAATCTGTATCACCTAATGGCAGCCACTATACCAATGGCTTTCCACAGGGATTTTTCTACTATTCCTATGAGGTTTTATCTTTTACCTAGTGTTTCACAATGTGTGTTCTGAGGAACATCTGCATTGAAATAATCTGGAATTGCTCTGAACATGTAGACTTTTGGGTTCTTCTCTGGCCTTACTGAATTAAACTTTCTGGTGATGGACCTCAGGAATCTACATTTTAACAAACGTTCCATATATGATCCTTAGTCACAACTAAGTATGACAACACCTGAATCTAGATTTAGAAACTAGCTGCTGCGGTCCTACTTCAGTAAAGTTATCCTATGTGATTCCCAGTCCACAGTGATTTTAAAGGGTGGTTGAACTCTTTTCCTATTTTAATTTGTCAACACTCATTTGGGCATTTCTTCTGTTATGTTATTTTGTGATTTTAATATTAAGTATGATTCATTTTATAATCCACTGAAGGATAGGGATTATTTTCATGCCCTCTTTAACCTGTAGCATAATATAGCATGATATAATGCACACAAAATCTTAATATATATATTTACTGAACTGAGCTTAAAAAAGTAAATAAAAGAATGTGAGTGAGAAAAAAAGCAGTGAAAGAGAAAACAAAGCACAAGCATGTGCACACATGCACATACACACACATTTCCTGTCTGTATAATGAAATCTTATATATCCTTTTTCCTCTTCCATTACTCATTTCTTGAATTTGCCTTTTTTCTGGGACCTCTTGGTCCCTTTTGTAAATAGGCACAACTCATATGTATATACACAGTAGCTAGAAAAGGTCATTTTATTATGTACAGTAAGTGAAACTAGTACATCCTTCTGGGAAAGGTGGCCACACACCTTGTCTTGCATCTAAGTACTTTAAATGTGTTAGGACCTTGGTGAAATATGAAGATACACTAACCTTCCCTTACAGACATCTAAATTTGGACATATCATTTCTATCCTTTCTGTATTGGAGTTCTGAGATTCAAAGAGATCAACAATTGTTTCTAATAATTTTTTCAAAGGCATAGTTACTCTGTGAACAATGATGATGTAAAGCTTTGGGAATCTTGCCTCTGATTTGAGATATTGTCTACTCACAGTGCTAAGTTGATTTAATCCTTTGAACATCCTATTGGCACTTTAAATATCTTAAATATTTTTGATATGAAGGAGTAGCAATGTCTCATTGCACTTTTAGTGTCTTGACTAGCCAAGCGTGATTGTCCCTGAAATTTACCGTGATTTTTTCCACTTGCTCCCCAGTGCTTTATTTACACCATCAAAATTTTGTATGCTCTCTTCCCCTCCTACCCAAATCTTTATTCAAGTCCCACAGCAGTTTCCACCTCCTCCAAAACTTACTATTACCACTCAAGCCCATGAGAACTTCTCCTTCACGTGAACTCCTAGTACTTCCTGTCTATAGCTCTCATTTGATACTTAACATATAGATTTCTTGGTAGCATACTGTTGTTTTGCTGTATAACTCTTACACTGTTTAGCTTTCCACAGGTGAGTGTCTTGTTTTGTGAGCTAGAAAAGGTCCCTTGATTCGGGACCTTTATTTTGATACTTCTCTAGCATTGAAGAAATGAATGAATGGAGAATTAAGTAGTTGTAGCAATACAGTGATCTTTGTAAACACAACTATTCGTGAAAATTGGTAGAGAATGCCACAAAGCTAGTTTCTTAAGGAGGAAACAAGTGCAAAAATATTATGTATAAGCAGATCTACTTGGACATGACACACAACTTTAGTGTGCATTTTTCATTCATTCCTTATAAATGTTTCCATAATTTGCAGTGGATAATGACTAATGATGCAAGGATATGATTGAGGCCATATCTATACTTGACCTGAATACTGATCTGTGAGGCAAATGCCCAAACTACTCATTTTTGCCATCTTTATAATCAGTATTAATTACTGTGGCTGAATCCATCATATGATGAGTTTCACTGGTTGTTAAGACAATCCTAGAAAACAGCTGGCCAGTGCCTTGGTCTGTTGGTTCCATACACATGGATGTGGCCTTATATTTCAAAGGTCGGATAAAAGTAAAGAGCACTGCTATGGCTTGTTAGTAGAGTTGTTCTGCTTCAAAGGGTACCTGGGATACTGAACTTGTTGCCCTTTTACAAGGTTCAAAGGAGTAGAAAATGCCTGAGCCCCTGTCATCTTCTGAAATTCTCTTTGGTTCAGAGGCTGCTTACCCAGCCTACAAACCTAAGAGTCACCCTTAACTACTTCCTTTCTCTGATTCATTTAATCCAATCAGGAACCAAGTCCTATATGGTCTAGCCTTATAATATATCTTGAGTCCCTGTTGTACTCCCATTCTTACTGCTTTTGCAATATTTCAGTTTCCTATTTCATCAGGATTCACTTTTTCCCTGCCTACATTCTCATCTGCCTCTCTAATACATCTTACACACTGTCTTATGGGGGGAATCATGTTATTCCTGCTTAAAATGCTTCCATGACTCATTGCTGAAATAATAAAATCTAGTCTTTAGGATGGTACCCACAGCCTTCAGTTATCTGGTCCCTTCCTAACCTTCCAGACTCATCTAAGGACAGTTGCATTTGTATTCTCTAGCCACACTGAATTACAGTTTCCTGGATGAAACCATGCTGTTTCATGCATCCATGGCTTTCACATACTGCTCTTTGTAAATTGGAATGCCCTTCCCCAGCTTGCCATCCTACCACATAAAGGCTCTGAGCAAGTACTGTTTCTCAGTTGAAGCATTTCCTGACCACTCCTCTGTCATCTCTGTCTTCACTACTCCCTATACATACTTAGCACCTGTAAAATATTTATTAAATTATTCATTTACATTTACGTTTTTTGGTACAAAAGTGAATATTTTCTAGAATGAGAAAAGAAATGACAAAATTTACAAACTTTCAGAAGCTGACACCAAAACATCACAAAATCTGTAGCAGATATAGATAAAATCTACCTTACATGTACATACGCACATATGTAATACATATATACCCATATACAGTACATATATGTATATATACCAATATGTGTATATGTACATATGTATATGGATTTATATGTGTGTGTTTGTAATGTGTATATATGTATATGCATATATGTATATATATATACATTTTTTAAGAGTAATATTTTTTTCAAAGACTTATTTATCTTAGAGATAGTGTGAGCAGGGGAGGAGAGGGAGAGGATCTCAAGCAGACTCCCTGATGAATGTGGAGCCCGACATAGGGTAAGATTATGACCTGAGTCGAAATCAAGAGTCAGTTGCTCAACCAACTGAGCCACCCAGGTGCCCCTATATATATACATATTATATATATATATCATTAATTAACAGTTCAACACACTTCTATAATACTTTTTTACTATGTATTTTTGGCTATCTTTTTTTTTAATTGTGGTAAGAACACTTAATATGAGATCTATCCTCTTAATAAATTTTTAATTATATAATACAGTATTATTTATAGATACCTAGTTTCAAAATATCTCTAGAACTTAATCATCTTACATAACTCACACTTTATACCCATTGAAGAGAAACTCATTTCCTCCTTCCCCCAGAACCTGACAACCACCATCCTACTTTCTGCTTCCACTTGTTACTATTTTAGATACCCCATATAAGGGGAATTGTGTAATATTTGTCGATTTGTAAATGGCTTAGTTTACTTAGCATAATGTTCTCCAGGGTCAACCATGTTATAACATATAGCAGGATTTACTTCTTTTTTTAAAGCTGAATAATATTTTATTGTAAGTATATGCTACATTTGCATTATCCATTCATCTGTTGAAGGACATTTAGGTTGTTTTCCACATCTTGGCTATTGTGAATACTGCAATAAACATAGGAATGAAGACTTCTTCAATATCCTGATTTCAATTATTTTGGATATATACTAAGTAAGATTGCTGGATCATGTGGAAGTTTTATTTTTAGTTTTTTTTGAGGTAACTCCCTACTGTTTTGCATAGCAACCGCACCATTTTACAGGCCCACTAACAATGTACAGGGTTCTAATTTCTTCACATCCTTGCCAACACTTGTTATCTCTTCTTTTTGTTTTTTTTTTAATAGCCATCCTAACAGGTATGAGGTGACATATTGTGATTTTGATTTGCATTTCCCTGATGATTAGTAATGTTGAACATCTTTTCATATACCTGTTGGCTATTTGTATGTATTCTTTGGAGAAATGTCCATTCAAGTCCTTTGCTATTTTAAAATCAAATTATTTGTGTTTAGCTGTGGAATTCCAGGAATTCCTTATATATTTTGAGTATTAATCTCTTACAAAATATATAGTTGCAAATACTCTCTCCCATTCCTTAACTTGCTTTTCACTCTACTGATCACTTCCATTGCTGTGCAGAAGCTGTTTAGGTTGATGTAGCCCCACTTAATCTATTTTTCCTTTTAATGCTTGTGTTTTTGGTGTCATATCTGAAAAAGCATTGCCTAGAACAACATCATGAAGCAGTTTCCTTATGTTTTCTCTTAGGAGTTTTACAGTTTCAGATCTTATGTTTAAGTCTTTAATCCATTTTTGAGTGATTTCTATGTATGGTGTAATATAGGAGTCCAATTTCATTCTTGTGCATGTGGATATTCAGTTTTCCCAGCACAGTTTGTTGAAGAGACTACCCTTTCCCTGATCTGTATTCTTGGCACCCCTGTCAAGAATGAGTTGACCATATAAGTGGTTCATTTCTAGGCTCTCTACTGTGTTCAGTTGGTCTATATGTCTGTTTTTATGTTTGTACCATACTGTTTTATTTATTATAGCTTTGTAGTGAATTTGAAAACAGGAAATGTGATGCCTTCATCCTGGTTTTTCTTTCTCAAGATTGTTTTGGCTGTTTGGGGTCCTTTGAGGTTCCATTCAAATTATGGGAATTTTTTTTCTATTTCTGTAAAAATGCCATTGGGATTTGGATAGGGATTGCACTGAATATAGATTGCATTGGGTAAGATGGACATTGTAATAATATTAAGACCTCCAATCTATGAACATGAAATGTCTTTACATTTATGTGTACCTTAAGTTTTTCATCAACGATTTGTAGTTTTAGCATACAAATCTTCTATGTCATTGGTTAAGATCATCCCTATGAATTTTCTATTGTTGATGATACTGTAAATTGAATTGTGTTTATAATTTCCTTTTCAAATAGCTCATGGTAAGTCTACAGAAATGCCCCGGATATTTGTTCATTTTGTATTTTGCACTTTAATGAATTAATTTATTATATCTAACAGACTTCTCATGGAATCTTTAGGGTTTTCCACATATAAGATCATTTCATATGAAAACAGAGATAACGTTCCTTCTTCCATTCCCATTTGCATACCTTTTATTTCTGTTTCTTGCCTAATCACTTTGTCTAGGACTTCAAGTATTGTATGAAATAGAAGTGATGCCTTGTTCTTGATTTAAAGGGAAAGCTTTAGTTTTTTCACCACTGAGTATAATGTTAGATGTGGGTTTCTCATATATGCTTTTAATATAATATCTTGGAACAAACAAAAATGACAACACAATGACTGAAAATTTATGGGATACAGCAAATGCAGTACTAAGATAGAAGTTTATCATGATAAATTCGTACATAAAGAAAGATCTTAAATAAAGAAGACAATGTTACACCTCAAGCAAATACATAAAGAACTTATCCAAAAGTTAGCAAAAAGAAGGAAATAATAAAGATTAGAGCAGAAATAAACTATTACAAACTAGAAAAACATCAACAAAACTATGATTTAGTTTATGGAAAAGGTAAACTAACAAAACCTTTGCTAGTCTAAATAAGAAAGAAAAGAGAAAGAAAACACAAAATCAGAATTAAAGGAAGACACATTACAAATGATGCCAAAGAAAAAACAAAGGATCATAGGAGACTACTATGAATAGTTTTATATGAACAAATTGGAAAACTTACAAGAAACAGATAAACTCAGAGAAACGTACAACCTATCAAAACTAAATTATGAAGAAGTAGAATAATTAGAACAAACCAATAATGAGTAAGGAAATTGAGACAGCAGTCACAATCCCCCCCCAAAAAAAAGCCCAGTACCAGATTACTTCAATGGTGAATTATGAAAAACATTTAAAGAAGAGTTTACTCCAATCAATCATAAACCCTTCCACAAAAAACTGAAAAACAGCAACATTTTCAAATTCTTTATTAGGACAGCATTATCCTGACACCAGAGCCAGACAAAGACACTAAAAGAAAAGGAAATTACAGGCCAATATATATAATGAACATAAAAGCAAACACCCTCAAAATTTTTGCAGAGTCTGGGAAGATGGCAGAGTAAGAGGACCCTAAGCTCACCTCATCCCACAAATACAACTAGATAACACTCACATCAGCATGAATAATCCAGAAAATGACCCAAAGACTGGCAGAACAAACTCCACAACTAACGGTGGAGAAGAAGCCACATCGAAGAGGGTAGGAAGAGGGGAGATGCAGTGGGCAGCAAAATGGACCACAGCTATCTGAGGTGGGGGAGGGAGCCGGGGGCATGGAGAAAGGGTGAGAAACAGCCTATCACACTGGACAGACAAATCTGCATAACATTTGGCTTCGAAAGCAGGAGGGGCCGAATTACATGAGTTGTTACAACCAGAGGGACTTAAAGCCTAGGATTTTATTTGTTTAATTTTTTTTCTTTTCAAATTTTTATTGAAATTCTAGTTAGTTAACATACAGGCAATGTTGGTTTCAGGAGTAGAATTCAGTGATTCATCACTTATACAAACCCTAGAATTTTAAAACTCAGCAAGCTCTGCTCTGGGAAAGCCTGGAAGAGGGCATTAGGAAATGGAGTGTTTCCCCCACTCCCACCCCCCACCTTAGGGAGACAGCACAACAAACAGCCCCCAGAGATACAGCATAGAAGCAGCAATTTGAAAAATGCCTGGGGCACACAGGAGGGAGAGCTATTTACTCATCTCAAGAGGTGTCCCAGAGGGGCAGGATCACAGGAAGACACCTCTAGGAACAAAGGACTATCAGGTGCCATTTCCTTCCCCTGCCCCTCAGCATAAACACATGGCCACCTGCGGGAACCAGTTCCACCCTACCATGCGCTACCTAACTTGCTTACCCCAAGCCCCCCCTGCCCCGCCCCATGCTTCAGCGGACCCACCCTTTCCAGTCATACTTGCCTCAATCCCAGTGCTGTGGGTCCCCTCCCCCAGAAGACCAGTGCAAAGCTTGCCAACACTGCATCTCCTGACCAGCGTGCTTTGTGGGGCCTTGGTCCTGGTGGTGGTGGTGGTGGTGGTGGTGGTGGCAAGAGCAGGCCCTGTGGAATAAAATTGCACACCCCACCCACACAGCTCTGGTCCCCATGGCAGCAGCTGCAGGTCTTGTTTCACAAGTAGACTGGCATGCACCTTGTTAAAATCGCACACCCCACCCTGGCCAAGGACCAAACACTGCCCACGAGGGGCAAAAAGAGCCTCTGTGGATGACTGGACTGAAGGAAAAGACAGCCAGGACACAACAGCAGGACACGTAAAACACACATAGGAGACACCACGTAGGAATACCACAGAAAGAAATGGAAAGACATTCCATTCTAATGAGTTGTAAGAACAAATATTGTTAAAATATCTATACTACCCGGCCACCCGAGTGGCTCAGTTGGTTAAGTGACTGCCTTCAGCTCAGGTCATGATCCTGGAGTCCCAGGATCGAGTCCCACATCAGGCTCCCTGCTCAGCAGGGAGTCTGCTTCTCCCTCTGACCCTCTTCCCTCTCGTGCTCTCTATCTCTCATTCTGTCTCTCAAATAAATAAAATCTTTAAAAAATAAAATAAAATAAAATATCTATACTACCCAAGCAATGTACAGATTTAATGCAATCCATATCAAAATACAATAGGATTTTTTAAAGATCTAGAGAAAAACCCTGAAATTTGTTTGGAGCCCCAAAAGACCCTGTATTTCCAAGGCAATTTTGAAAAAGAAAAAACACAGCTGGAGGTATCACAATTCCAGGCTTCAAGGTACACTACAAAGCTATAGTGATCAAAGCAGTAGGGTACTGGTGCAAAAATAGACACATAGATCAATGGAGCAGAGTACAAAATCCAGAAATGAACACACAAGTATATGGTCAATTAATCTTTGACAAAGCAGGAAAGAATATGCAATGGGAAAACAACAGTGTATTCAACAGTATTGGGAAAATTGGTCAGCTAAATGCAGAAGAATGAATCTGGAGCAATTTCTTACACCATGCACAAAAATAAACTCAGAATAGATGAAGAACCTAAATGTGGGACCTGAAACTATAAGAATCCTAGGAGAGAGCATAGGCAGTAATTTCTTTGACATCGGTCATAACAACATCTAGATATGTTTCCTGAAGCAAGAAAAACAAAAGCAATATTGGTATTATGTCAAAATAAAAAGTTCCTGCACAGCAAGGAAACAACAAAACTAAAAGACAAGCTACTGAATGGGAGAAGATACTTGCAAATGACATATCCAAAAATGGGTTAGTATCCAAAATATATAAAGAACTTATACAACTCAGCACAAAAAAGAAAATAAGCACATGATATAATCCAATGTAAAAACAGGGGCAGAGGACATGAACAGACATTTCTCCAAAGAAGGCATACAGATGGCCAACAGATACATGAAAAGATGCTCAACATTACTCATTATGAGGGCAGTGCAAATCAAAACTACAATGAGATATCTTACACCTGTCAGAATGACAAAAATAAAAAATTCAAGAAACAAGTGTTGGTAAGGGTGTGGTGAAATAGGAACCTTTGTGTACTATTGGGAATGGGACCTGGTACAGCCACTGTGGCAGACGGACAGTATGGAGTTTCCTGAAAATCTGAAAATCAAAACTACCATACATTCCAAGAATAACAGTACTAGGTATTTACCAAAAAATATGAAAACACTATTTCAAAGGGGTATATACACCCCTATGTTTATAGAAGCATTATTTACAATAGCCAAAATATGGATGCAGTCTACATGTCTATTGATAGAAGAATGGAAAAAGAAGTGGTATATGTATGCAATGAAATATTATTCAACCATTAAAATGAATGAAATCTTTACATTTGCAACAACATGGGTTGATCTAGAGAGTATAATCCTAAGGGAAATAAGCCAGTCAGAGAAAGGTAAGTACCATATGATTTGATTCATCTGTGGAATTTAAGAAACAAAACAAATGAACAAGGGGAAAAAAAAGAGAGAGAAACCAAAAGCAGACTGTTAACTACAGAGAACAGTTACCAGAGGGGAGGTGGGTGGGGTGATGGGTGAAATAGGTGAATGTGGTTAAGAGTATAATAATCTTGATGAGTACTAAATAATATATAGAGCTGTTGAATCACTGTAGTATACATTTGAAACTAATATAACACTGTATGTTAACTACACTGAAATTAGAATTAAAATTATATCTTTAAGCCCAATTTGATAGCCCATTAAGAGAATCATACTCTATCCTAATCTAAGATTTATCATTTGAATGACAAGATGATTCAGTATACCTACATCAATTAAGAAGACACCCCACCCTAACAGAACGAGGGAAAAAAATCAATGATCATCTCAATAGATGCAGAAAAAGTATTTGACAAAATTCAACACTTTCATTATAAAAACTCTCAACAGAGTGGTTTTAGAAGGAACTTACCTCAACACAACAAAGTACATATAATACTGTGTTTTTAACAACGTATTCATTTTATTCTTTGTTACAGTTTCCATCTCTGCCAAAATTACCCATGTGTCTTTGCATGCTATCTTTTCTAGTAAAGTCTTTAACTTATTAATCATAGTTGTTTTAAATTCTCTATAATTTCCCACGTCTGAGCTTGATTCTTTTAATTGATTTGTCACTTGACAATGAATTGTTTTCTTCCGTGTGTGTACCTCATAATGTTTGATTGCAGGTGTCTATTTTTTTTAGTGTCTGGACCAGTGCCTTTTATTTATTTATTTTTAGTTTTAGGTATCTCATGTGTAGAACAATAAAGATTGACATAAACAATCATCATCTTAAAAGGAGACAATTATCTCTTTGTTCACTGTGCACTTAGTAATCAATGATTTAAACTTTTGTACAGGTATTGTTAAATTATACAGAACTACTTCTATTGAAATATGGTATTTCTGTGCTCTGCTTGGCTAATCTTAAATAATTATGACCTTTTCATATTCATTTTACATCAATGTAAGTTGACCACAACTTACAGCATCATATTAAATCTCTTAGATATGATGGTAAAGATAATGGTAGCTATAGTGAGGAGTAACTAAATGCAAAGTGACATCTTTGCTGAGATAGTTGCTTGGCCTTAGCTGTTTTACTTAATATGTGAAACAAAGCAAGTAAGAAAATACTAAGTTGAGAGACACATACATGAAACATTCCTACTTTCTCTTCTTTGCTCTTTTAGAATTGTGAAGTAATTCACTTATCATGTAATTTAAAGTATGCAGTTCTTTAGGTTTTAGTATATTTGTTCAGTTTTGCAACCATCACCACAATTTAATTTAAAACATTTTCATTTCCCCAACAAGAAACTCCATGTCTCTCAGAACATCCCCTCGTCTCCCTCCCTCGAGCCCTAGGCAACTGTTAATCTACGTTTTATCTTTATAAGTTTGTCTATTCTGGATCTTTTATATAAGTGGAATCATAGAAAATGATGTCTTTTGTTCACTTACCATATTTTCAGCGTTTCTTCAGGTCATACCTTGTATCTGTATTTCACTCATTCATTTAGCTATTTGAATAGTGCTGCTATGAATGTATAAAAGTTTTTGTTTGAATACCTGTTTTCATTTCTCTTCAGTATATATGTAGCAGTGGAATTTCTGGGTTATATGCTTACTCTATGTTTAACTTTTTGGGGAACTGTCAACTGTTTTCCAAAGTGGCTGCAACATTTTCTTTCCCACCAGCAATGTCTGAGGATTCCAATTGCTCCATCACCACCAAGATTTTTAAAAAAGATTTTATTTATTAGAGAGAGAGCGCACGTGCATGCATGAGTGGGGGCAAGGGGAGTGGCAGAGGGAGAGGAAGAAACAGACTCCCCCCCTGAGCAGAGAGCCTGATGTGGAGCTGGATCCCAGGGCCCTGAGATCATGACCTGAGCTGAAGGCAGACTCTTAAATGACTGAGCTCCCCAGGCACCGCCATCATCACCAATATTTATTATTGTCCACCTTTTTTTCTATTACAGCTATTCTAGTGTGTGTGAAATATCTCTTTGTGGTTTTGAATCACATTTTCCTAATGACTAATGATGTTAGTGTCTTTGCATGTGTTTTTTGACTACTTATATATCTTCTTTAGAGAAATATCTGTTTAAATCCTTTGCCCAATTTTTAATTGGTTTACTTGTCCTTTTTATTGTGGTAAAATACATATAACAAAATTTATCATTTTAATCATTTTGTAGTATACAGTTCTGTGGTATTAAGTACAGTAAGTACATTCACATTGTTTTGCAACCATCACCGTTATCCATCTCCAGAACTTTTTCACCTTCCCAAACTAAAACTCTGTACCCACTGAACACTAACTCCCTTTCCCCTTTCCCCTCAACCCTTGGCAATCACCATTCTACATTCTATCTATACATAATTGACTCTCTTGGTTTCTCATGTAAATGGAATCTTACAATATTTGTCCTTTTGTGACTGGCTTGTTTTACTTAGCATAATGTCTTTAAGGTTCATCAACATAGCATATATCAGAATATCCTTCCATCTTAAGGCTGAATAATATTCCATTGTATGTGCATATCACATTTTGTTTACCCACTTCGGTTGCTTTTACCTTTTGGCGATTATGAATCATTTGTATAAACATGAGTGCAGTAACATCTGATCAAGTTTCTGCTTTCAGTACTTTTGGACTTATACCCAGAAGTGGGATTGCAGGATCATATGATTCTATATATACCATTTTCCACAGAAGCTACACTATTTTACATCCCCACCAGCAATACGCAAGGGTTCCAATTTCTCCACATCTTCATCAACATTTATTTTTTGTCTTGTTTTGTTTTAATAATAGTCATCTGATGGGTGTAAAGTGGAATCTCATTGTAGTTTTGATTCGCATTTGTCTAGTGATTAGTGATGTTCAACATCTTTTCGTGTGCTTTTATTGGCTGTTTATATATATTCCTTAGGGAAACATCTACTCAAGTCCTTTACCCAATTTTTAATTTTTGTATTTTTATTATTGATTTGTAAGAAGTATTTATGTATTCTGGAAACAAGTCTCTTTTCAAACATATGACTATAAGTATTTTTTCCCATTCTGTGGGTATTCATTTTTCTTTCTTATGGTTTTTTTTTTAAGATTGTATTTATTTATTTGACAGAGACACAGCAAGAGAGGGAACACAAGCAAGGGGAGTGGGAGAGGGAGAAGCAAGCTTCCCGCTGAGCAGGGAGCCCGATGCGGGGCTCAATCCCAGGACCCCAGGATCATGACCTGAGCCGAAGGCCGACGCTTAATGACTGAGCCACCCAGGCGCCCCATCTTACGGTGTTTTTAAAGACAAAAATTTCCTTCTGATGAAGTTGAATTTATCTGTCTTTGTTGTTGCTGCCTGTGCTTTTGGTATTGTATCTAAAAATCCATTGCCTAGCCCAAGGGTATGAAGATTTATTTCTGTTTTCTGCTAGCAGTTTTATACTTTAGCTTTTTCATTTAGGTCTCTATGATCTTCCTGGAGTTAATTTTTGTTTATGGTATGACACAGCAGTCCTACTTCATTCTTTTGCATGTGGATATTCAGTTGTCCCAGTACCTTTTGTTGAAAAGACTGTCATTTTCTCATTGACTTGTCTTGGCATCCTCTTCACTTTTTTTTAATTCAAAGTGCATGCACAAGGTGTATGGGTTGTTAGAAAAGAACAGAGGAGAAAAATTCTTATGTGGTGGTCTTTAGAAGCTCAGCTTTAAGCTTGTTAAATCTTCATATCTCTAATGACTATAATATGATAATGAACTTAGTAAGATACTGTTTTACTACAAAGTATTGGAGGGTACATATAACATTTTCAGAAAGTGTTTAACTTCACCACTTACAAATATAAGCCACATTTATGCTTCTTGGATAAATACTTGCAAATAATAATATAAAGAAGGTTAACTGAGTTTTTGAATGCCTTTTCTGCTAAACAGGATAGGTTCAAGTATTAATGTCTTTTGCCAGTTGTGAACTAATACTACATTGTCTTTCAGTTTTTTTCCACACCCAATAAATGGAAATGGTGCAGATAGAGACCACCATTCCTGGGATTTATTTTAATAGGAAATTTTCTGACCTCTCAATTTTAAATAATCCCAGAAAAGAAGTGTTTCCCATGCTTCTTCTGTAGACATGAACTAAAAAACAAAAGTCACACTTATGCTGTGACCACTGCTAATATTGTCCCCACAATGCTAGGGACCATAAAAATAATCTTCCAGTTCTAATAATATATTACAATGCTAGGATGAACCAGTTGAAACATAGACAACTAGAGCAGTAAGAATATTAGAGATTATCTAATATTTAGGCCTCAAATTTAGTTTTTTTGACACATGGTGTTTTAAAAATTAAAATTACTTTTCCTCATTTTTAAATGGAGAAATTTCAAAGAGAAGATTGAACTTTAAACTTTTCTTGAAATCCAGAACGTCTGGCAGTACTAGGCCTACATTTCCACAAGTTGATGATAGGCTGGAACTGAAGAGTCATTCACTTTATTTTCTCTCTGACACCAGGATACTTCCTACATTTTTATTAAGCATTGCCCTTACACTTGTGTTTCATGTAGCAACCCATTTCATTCATTTATGTTACCTGCCGGGACCCGCATACCTGATCCCATACTCACTCACTGTGTTAGTTTTTTAAGACTGTTATTACAAATTACCACAATTTTGGTTACTTAAAACAACAAAAGTTTATTCTCTCATACTTTAGGAAGCCAGAAGTCTGAAATCAAGATGTTGCAAGGTTTAGTTCCTTCTGAAAGCTCTGAGTTCCATGCCTCTCTCCTAGCTTCTAGTTGATGTAGGCAATTCTTGACATTCTTTGGTTTATAGATCCAACAGTTGAGTTGCTACCTCTGCATTCATGTCCCCTTCTTATTTGTGTCTGTTTCAAATCTCTCTCCACCTTTTTCTTGAAGGATATCTGTCATTGGATTTGAGGCCCACCCTAAATCCAAGATCATCTGTAAAGACCCTTTTTCCAAATAAGGCCACATTCACTTGTTCCAGGGGTTAAGACTTGGGCATACCTTTTTGGTGGCCACTATTCAAACCACCACACCCTTGTTTTACAGGTAGGAAAACTGAATCCAGGATAGATTAGGTTACTTGTCCAAGATCATACAACTAGTTTGTGACACAGAATCGATTCAAGAACCTAGTCTTCTGATCCCCAAATGAGTCTCCTTCCAAAGCACTATCTTACGCAGCTTTTTTACTTCTGATCAGTTTATGTTCCAAACAAAATAGAGAATAAACAGAAATAATAATTTGCCTCCAGCTCTATTGCTTTGCAATTTTGTATGTTATTTTGGCTGATGGAGACCTTTAAAAGTCCTAGTCCCTTTGGAAGTTTCTGTTACTTTATATAAAAACAGTAAAAATTAGTAAAGAAAAAGAAGAAGGAGAAAAGAAGGAAACCAGTTACATGTTAATTTAATGCTGTCTGAAGAAAATATTTTTTTAGGTTCAAATTCCAGCTCTGCTACTAACTTGTTATATGACCTTGAGCTGTTCTCTTCTCCCTAGGCTTGAATTTGCCATTGTAAAATAAGGAAAATGGACCAGATGACTTTTAAGGTCCCCTTTAGCTGCAACTTTGTGGGATTCTGTTTTTGTAGAATTATTCTGGATGTGGTTAGTCAACCACTTTGAGATCCAATTGTCCAGATAAGCAGTCAGTAAAAATAGCTTCCAACAGAGAACACCTATTCCACTACCACCCCTATTTTGTTGGGGCTACTTTAACGTTTAGTTTTCAGTGGTGAGGATGGATTTATACTGAACTCTGCATAGCCATCCTCCCTCCACCCTTTCTTTGTAGCCTTCCCTGACCTAAACAATACACACTGATTCACACACCCTATAATCATCTTCCTGTTCCAGTCTACAGCCGTTGAAGAACAAGCCAACTGACAGATCAAGATATCAAACCCTGATTTTAGACACATTAACACCATCCTGAAACCAAAAACTAAGCCATTTCGATTATAAATTAGGTAAAAGTAAAAATAAAAGATCTTACCTTATATAAATTTTGTTCTGATAAACTGTTCTCACCCTGGTTTCTCTTTATGGTGTTCTAAGTTTTCAACTCCCTTGACACTTAATTTTATAGGCTACAACTTTCCACAGTGGCAATTAATCATTTGTTCTGTGGCTAGTTTGGGAAGCCTACAAACTCTGAAATTAGGAGCCAGGAAATTTGAATCTTCAGCAAAGTCATTCTCAGTACAATTTATTAACTTAGATGTAAAAACTTATACCCTTTGGAATAAATTATTTGAGTTTTCACTCAAATAATGTACTGTATTAGTTTCCTATGGCTGCCTACAAGATACAACAAGCTGGGTTGCTTAAACAACAGAGATTTCTTTCTTTTTTTTAAAGATTTTTTATTTATGTGACAGAGAGAGACACAGCGAGACAGGGAACACAAGCAGGGGGAGTGGGAGAGGGAGAAGCAGACTTCCCGCTGAGCAGGGAGCCCGATGTGGGGCTCAATCCCAGGACCCGGGGATCATGACCTGAGCCGAAGGCAGACACTTATCGACTGAGCCACCCAGGTGCCCCACAACAGAGATTTCTTTTCTCATAGTTTTAGAGGCTAGAAGTCTAAGATCAAGGTATTGGTTGGGTTTGCTTTGTTTGAGATCTCTTGCCTTGGCTTAGAGATGGCCTCTTCTTCCTGCCATTTCACACAGTCATTTCTCTGTGTGCATGTATTCCAGGTATCTCTCTGTGTGTTTTAATCTCCTCTTTTTGGGGCGCCTGGGTGGCTCAGTCATTAAGCGTCTGCCTTCGGCTCAGGTCATGATCCCAGGGTCCTGGGATCGAGCCCCACATTGGGCTCCCTGCTCAGGAGGATTCCCTCTCTCACTCCCCCTGCTTGTGTTCCCTCCCTCGCTGTGTCTCTCTCTGTCAAATAAATAAATAAAATCTTAAAAAAAGAATTAAAAAAAGAATCTCCTCTTTTTATAAGGAGTGCTGTCATATTGAATTATGACCTCATTTTAACTGAATTACCTCTTGAAAGTATCTCCAAATAGAGTCACACTCCAGGGTACTGGGTATTAAGGCTTCAACATATGAATTCGGCCGGGGGGGGGGACACAACATAACATGTACCATATTATTTCACACATTTTGAAATATTAGAGTTAGAAGGAACTTTAGAAACTAGTACAATCCCCTCATTTTTCAAGGGTTAGAGATAAGCACAGGGAGGTTAAGACACTTGCCTAAGGCAAGCCACGTGGAGTTAGTGGCAGAAACAAGATTAGAAATCAGGTCTCCTGGCTCCAAGTTCCATGCCCTTTCCACCATACCATGTTGCTACTTTTATTTGATTTATTCGTACCTTTAATCAATCAATATCTCTCTCTGCCCCCCCCGACTATTCAAGATAGATTTGGCAGAAAAAAAAGCTATGTTTAAAACTATATATGTTTTTATTTTCCTATATCTATTCCTCTCTACAATTCACACTTTGAAAAAAATTTAAGGGACTTTTGCTAAATTTCTTATCACTTTTCATTTTACACATACATTTTTCATTCTTGCTTTAAAACAGCAGGATTTTTTCTAAGGTAAATGAACTTGTCCTTGCCTGGATAGACGAAGGACTAAAATTGAAGGAACCTCAGCCTTTTTTTACCTTCTTGGGATCTGATGTGGAGAAAGAAATTTAGCACAAACCTATGCTTCTCCCCTTCTTTTTGCCCATCTTTCTTTACAGTAGGAAGTCAAGGCTTCTAGAAACCTTGATATACACCTGTCTTCTCCACCCACTCCCCCATCCACTCATCCCAAGACCATAAATACCAATATTGAACTGGTATTGTAAAAACTGCCTGATTGTTCTTCTTTACCCAGAGGTATTTAAGCTCAAACCTTGGAAACTGAAAGGAAAGAAAATTCTGAATGCAAATGTACATTTTCTTCACTTGTAAATCATCACTCTGCCTTTTTAGAGTGAAATATCACAAGAAAAATAGAAGAAATTTTGAGTTATAAAGTGCAGGAATTGGACATTTAAAAGATTTATTAAACTTAGGTGTACTCTTCCATTTAATCCTTGAGGGTTTTGCTTAAACTACTGGCAGAAGCTATTTGTCCTCAACAGTCTAGATAGTTACCTCAGTAGACCAGGGAACACTTTCTCTAACTCTCCAGTCATTTGCTTCTTGATAGATAGGTATTTAATGACAATAAATCATTCTTCAAATGAGCATGCTGCACCTCTCTTACCATCCTGATTAATAAGGGATCCATATGGTTAAGTCATCCTCTGTGGAGACATGAGAGGGGCAGGGATTCTTTCCATACTGCCTCTAGTGCAATTGCAGAGGTTCACCCTGTTGCCCACTTAATTTAGTACAGACCAAAACATTGGGAATAACTAAAATATTATAGGTGCCTTTGCCAATGAAGTATAAAAGGCAATAAATCCATATTTGTCAAGCAGATCTGTATGGTACCACAGTCTTAATGATGTTGACTCTCCAGGAGATAGGGACATAGATTGAAATTGACTGGCGTGATCTCAGACTAGATGAGAATATGAAGGTGAACATAAGTATAGAATCATATTATTTAAAAAACAATATGGGCAACATGAGATAATAAAGCAGTGATTTCTTTTTCAAACTGTATTCTAGAAATTCCTGATTTGGTAGGTGGGGTTTGGCTACATGGCTCTAGTTCTCCCCCTATTCAAGTTGTTTCAACAGGAAGTTCCAATATATTATTATAGTTCATACATGTATATATATATATATATATATACACACACACATATATATAATTTTAAAACATGAGCTATATATATAGTTCATATATATATATATATATATATATATATACACACACACACACATAAAATTTTAAAACGTGAGCACTGGGTGTTATACGCAACTAATGAATCATTGAACACTACATCAAAAACTAATGATGTACTATATGTTGGCTAATTGAATTTAAATTAAAAAAACAAAAACATAAAACATAAAGTTCTACTTTTTATGTTTTAAAAATTTCAGTTCCGTTTAGTATTTCTCTTTTTAAAAAGATATTTATTTGAGAGAGAGAGAGAGAGAGAGAGAGAGAGCATGAGGAGAGGCAGGCTCCCCACTGAGCAGGGAGCCCAATGCAGGGCTTGAACCCAGGACTCTGGGATCATGACCTGAGCTGAAGGCAGACACTTAACCAACTGAGCCACCCAGGCACCCTGTTTAATATTTCATTTGAACAAAAATTTCCCACCTTCTAAAAAATGTTCTAACATACTATGAAAGAATTTCTTCCTGATTTGTGAATATGTTTATTTAAAAATTCTTGAATATATAAAATATAAACTATTATATCCTTAAATATTTTTTTTGAAAAGAATGAAACTAGAACTGCTGGTTGCTGTACCTACTGACTAATTTTCCTTCACATAGTGATGATTCATGTGAGCCATCAGTTTTTCCTCATTCTTGTTCTTAGCAGTCAGAATAGCAAGTGCCACTATGTGGTGGGATGTATCTGGAGCCAGGCTATAGTAGAGACAGAGTTCTACTGATTTCTTCTTTTGCAGTTACTAAGGCTTTCAGCAGACATTTGTACCCCTTTAATTTGGTGGCTGCCACTCTTACTGTGATTTTAAGTGTTTTCCTCTATTATAAAGTACAGTCCTGAAGAAGAGCTACGGTTCTAGTGGATGGTTCTTTTATGAGATCATGCCATCCAATAAGCCACAGAAGAATGTACTGAAGGGAGATATTTGAGAACCACTTCTATCTGTTTCCAGCACTACTGCTCATCACAACGGATAGAACTAGTTCTGTAAGTGGGCTAGATTTGCTGCAATGCCTTATCAAATGATCCATGTTAATCATAGCAACCAGTAATTGCTTTACCATTGCTACAGGTTGCCATTTGCAGCAGTCTTTGATGGTTTAGTAACAAAGTGTACTTAGCCTAACTGCAGACCTCAGGTCTGCTAGCAGACCTGAGACATTATCAGAAATACACTATTCCTATTAGCATAATCTAAATTCTAAAAGACCATGTTGCAAATAGGAGGGAAGTCATAATTCCTGAGTACTCTATATTCCAATTATTACACATAAAATTTCTTAACTGTTTTTACCCACTCTCTTCATTAATTCCTTATAATTATATAGCACTTTACATTCTCCAAAGTACTTTCACATATACTCCTGTTCAATCCTTACACTTATCCTTATGAGTTTAAAATTGCTGTCTGTTTTATAAAGAATGTGAGTCTAAGAGAGATAACATATCATTGGTGGGAATGTAAATTGGTGCAGCCACTGTGGAAAACAGTATGGAGGTTCCTCAAAAAATTAAAAAAAGAAATACAAATCCTAATATTTCCACTACTGGGTATTTACCCAAAGAAAATGAAAACACTAATTCGAAAGGATAGATGCACCCCTATGTTTATTGCAGCATTATTTACAGTGGCCAAGATATGGAAGCAACCTAAGTGTCCATCGACAGATGAATGAGAAGGAAAATGTGTGTATATAAAATATGGAATATTATACAGCCATAAAAAGGATGAGACCATGCCATTTGAGACAACATGGATGGATCTAAAGGGAATTATGCTAAATGAAATGTCAGCAAATACCATAGAATCTGCTCATGAGTGGAATCTTTAAAAAAATGAATAAACAAACAAAAAGCAGAATCAGGCCTATAAATACAGAAAACAAACTGATGGTTGCCAGAGGGGAGAAGGGTGAAAGGTTGAGCAAAATGGGTGAAGGGAAGAGGGAGATACAGGCTTCCAGTTATGAAATGAATAAGTCATAGGAATCAAAGGCACAGCATAAGGAGTGCAGTCAATGATACTGCAATAGTGATGTAATGGGACAAATGCTATGTTGTGGTGAACATAGCATAATGTATAAGTTTGTCAAATCACTAAGTTGTACGCCTGAAACTAATGTAACACGTGTCAACTATACTCGAATTTAAAAATAAAAAAATAACTCTGAAGAAAAAAGGAGAGAGGTAATATCTTGCAAGATTTCAGAGCTAGGAAATAGTTGGGCCTGAATTGTTTTTCTGAACTCCTAGCCTACTGCTTTTGCCTGTTACACCCACATATCTTCGTTACAGAGGCATTGTGTTATAATGGAGCCAGACTACCTGCATTTGAATCACAGATCATTTCATTCCTAGTGGTGTGACCACAACTTATTAAGCCTCTCTGTGCCAAAATTTCCACGTTTGAAAAATGGGAATAATAATATCTACCTCATAGGGTTGTTAGGATTAAATGAGTTGTCATATGGAAGGTACTTGGAGCAGTACCTTGAGTAGTCAATGTTATATTAGTGTTTGTTGCCATTATTACTTTTATTATTATCCTTGTCATAATCAGCCGCAGCATTATCATATAACATGGTACCTAAGATTTCAGTCATTGAATGCAGACTGCCTGGATTCAAATCCAGACTCCCTCACTGACTAGTCGTGTGACCTTGGGCAAGTTACTTTGGTACTCTGTGCTTCTGTTTCCTCATATATAAAATGCTAGTCACATAAGAAAATTTGCCATGACTGTTAATGAGTTAATCCATGTAACATGCTTAGCCCAATGCTCGATGCATAGAACTCCCACTTGCCTTATTCCTAACATCTTGGCTGCAACAACTCAAACCCATGAACTATGGAAGTTGTGGATTGTATATGGCATATGTAATTCATCAGTCCTCTATAGTCTAATCACACAAGCCAGTGGTTTGGTTGTCATGGTAGTTCTTCAGTAGGAATGTATTTGTCATATAAAAGCTATTTTTGGTCAGTCAGTGTGGTGTGGTTAAATAAGCATTCACTGGAGATCTGGTTCTATTGCTGAGTAGTCTTACAAGTGAAATTATGAAACCTAGAGGGGCGCCTGGGTGGCTCAGTCTTTGAGCGTCTGCCTTAGGCTCAGGTCGTGATCCTGGGGTCCTGGGATCGAGTCCCGCATCGGGCTCCCTGCTCGGCAGGAAGCCTGCTTCTCCCTCTCCCCCTCCCCCTGCTTGTGTTCCCTCTCTCGCTGTCTCTCTCTCTCTCTCTCTGTGTCAAATAAATAAATAAAATCATTAAGAAAAAAGAAATTATGAAACCTAGAAAAACTATTTTAACAAGAGTAAGAAATAATAATTTCCCAGTCATCCTCTTTCCTCTCTGCTGCTTATGCTGTGATGCTATAGTTTCCAGCCTATACTGTGTGATATCATTATATTTAGGAACAAAAAATGTTTCTAGTTTGCAATTTTGTTCTAGTATTATATTACAAGTCAATTGGAAAAATGAGACTTACTTAACAGTTACTTTAGAAGTAACATTTAGATCTCATTCATTAGGCACTAAAGGGAATTCTGTGCACAGTTTCACAGGCAAACCCTCAGTTTATGAGATGATTTCATTCCAAAATATCATGTTTGGCAAGTTGGTTGTTTGGCAATTGTATGTTTTCTTGTAGAAACAATGTTACTATGGTGGGGAAGATCCCAGGCTAGCCCACAAAATTGGATTTAACCTGTGATAGCACTGAAATACTGTACATGCAGTTCATAAATCATGTGCAAGAATGGTGTCTCAGTACCAGTAATTAAAGCAAAAATATAATTGAATAAGAAGTAGCACCTTGAATGCTAAAGCATGAGAATAGCAGATTTAATTACAGGTTGAGATAGAGGGAAGCTTTGGGAGATTGTTTCTGAAGAGCACTTCTGGTTACTTTCAGTGGACATTAGAAGTTGATGGCACAGGTTTTATGTCTAATTTCACTTCAAAAAGGACAGCTTTCCTTTTTCTTGATATACAGGTATCTCACTAACAGTGCTCTTATAACTGTCAGCCATGATTATAGTTATTTGGAGTTCACAAATAGAACAAAGGGACTGAGAGAAAGGTTATCTTGGAGTAACTGGGTGAGAGAAAGGGGAAGAAAGAATGATTTAAAGGGGAAATATGAATCTCTGTGAGAATATATGATTGCTTAAGTAGAGTAAACTTACCATAGTGCATGATAAAAGAAGGGAATGGCACCTCAGGTTGTGTACATGATCCCAGCAGAAAGAGAGTGGGTTTTCTATGCTACCACAGCATCTTTTTAACTTGTATTCACACATTCTCTCTATACTGCAGTTCTCTGTGTGTGCCTTCTCTCTCCTTCTGGACTACCTCTTGGAGGGCAGAAGTGCTTCCATCAATACTTAAGCACATAATAGGTATAGAACACTGTGTATATTGAAATAAAATCAGATATGCTTTTTATTTGATCAGGGCATTAAAAAGCTCTAAAACTGTGCACTCAAGCACCATGTGGTACATAATACTGGTATTTTCCAGAGTTGAATTCAGAATTGGGAAATCACAAATAGAGAATTGAGAATCCATGCATGCCTTGTCTGGTTATAGACATATTCTCTTCTCCCCATCCAAGGTTGACATGTTTTATTCAGCTCTTTTTTTCTCTATCTCCCTACCTTGGAGCAGGGTCTGGCCAAATGAGATTAACAAATACTCTATACTTCGAGTTTTGGAGGTTTCCAGATTGACAAAGCTGTCTGCTGATACAGACTTTAACATACAACATGCTTGTTCTGAAGAGGTAGCTTAGAGTTTGACCATTGATTCTTTGTCTTCCTCTTCGCTTCTGTTCTGTTTGACCCCTTCCTTGATTCATTCCTGCTAGAGACAAAGCCACATGCTGAACCACAGGGTAACAGTCTGTAATGAAACAACAAGCTGCTCTCAATTTTAAATATTACATGTTGGGGCAAAGGCAGAGTTCCTTTTCCTCTAAAGCTATAACATTAAAAAAAATTCTGTTTGATATTCAGAGTTATTTGATCTGGCAGTTTAACAACTGTTGATGTTTTAATTGCTTCTTTAAAGGATTTCATCTACATTTCTGGTTTATTTTTATTTTACACTGGAGGAATGTCAATATTAGCCATCACTTTGCCCAGTAAGTTACCACTGTAGGAACATGGAGTAAAATCCAGTAATTACTGGAGCTGGTAACTTAAGACCCTGCTGAGAAACTTGGCAATTTCCCTTTTCCTGAGGAGGCATCTCTTCCCTGGGAGCTAGCAATCATTTGTTGTTCTGAATCAGTTTTAAGCAGGTGTTGTACCTTCAAGATCAGCTTTCTATGTTCCTTTGTAAGAGATTGAGATCATTCTATTCTGGGTGAAAGAATAATTTTAAGTCACTCTTAACTCAGACAAATGTACAATTGTAGGATGTGCTACCAAGAAAGACTTAGTGAGCTTCTAATCTCTTAGGGTCTTACTTCATTTTTATTTGTCTGTTTGTATTCTTCCAGGACCAAATAGAGTAATTTGTTGGCATACTACTTGCATGTGTGGAACTAGCCATTTAAATTCTCTGAACAAAGCTACTTACATTCAAAGCTCTTTAGAGATAAAAAGGTCTTCTGAGATCATCTAGTCTAGTCCCCTATAAATGCTTTAACTTGTATTTATTAATAAAAGGAGGGCCAGTTGAGCTTACATCTTTGCTCTTTTGTTATATATCCTTTGAGTTATCCCCATCAAAAAATGTTTAAGTGCTTACACAGAACCCAATCTGAAGCAATTTGGTTCAGATGACATTGTCCTTGGAGTTTTGTATCTCACATGCTAAAACCAACAGCACCGACATACTACATATTGACTTTCACATATTCTCTTCTGAAATTTCTTTACACTCCCTCCCTCACCATTACCACCTCCAACACACATACATTTTGAGGTGATGAAAACAAATCTCCTAAACATTTATTTTTCTGCTTTGAAGGAGAACAGCCAGAAGAGGCTTCCTTTTGCAGGACATTCTTTAGCCTTGTCAAGGATAATCAAAGGTTAAATGAAAGGACCAGCCAACTGATTGATGAGGGGGGCACTGGCTAGGATGGTTGGGGAGAAGTGGGCTTAGGCACCAGGTATATTCTTCAGCTGCCCATTATCTTTTCCTGCTTTTACTCTCGCTCCCAAATACTAGGAATATAAGACTTAAGACTACTTACAGGGGTTGCCTGGGTGGCTCAGTGGTTAAGCGTCTAACTCTTGATTTCAGCTCAGGTCATGATCTCAGGGTCATGAGATTGAGTTCCATGCTGGGGGTAGAGCCTGCTTAACATTCTCTCTCTCCCCTTCTGCCCCTCCCCCCCTCTAGAAAAAAGACTATATTTACACAATACCATGAACAACCTTTTTTGGGAAATGGAGCCAATTACAAGTTCAGCTGTCTGGTTCCTCCTCTGAAATACATTTTTTTTAAATGCTTAGAACTAGAAACTTTCATATGAAGCTCCCAAATTTTTCTACTTGTCATTTCTTGTGCCAGTTCACTAGGCTTAAGGTCATCCTCTTTTTTGGGCTATGACTTTATGATTGTAACTCTGGACCATTTTTTTTTCCTGGAGTCCCTTTTCAATAGATAACATTTAGTCACTGAAAATTTAGGAGACTGCTACCATGTGAGGAATTCCAGAATATAAACTATGGTAGTTAGAAAATTATATATACAAATGTTAAAACTTGTTTTTGCCTTGATTAGTTTTACTGAGTCTGCCTCTTTCTGTCAGTGTTAACCCATTCTAACTCTCCTTAGCCCAAGTGTTTTTTTTTTTTTTCCTCTAGACATCACTAGACTATAAACTTCATGAGGGAGGAGACTACCCTGTTGTTTTATTCACTGCTATAAATCTCTATATCTCATATGCCCAACACAATCCTTTGTACATAGAAGGTACTCAATAAATATTTATTGGCTGAATTAAGCAGGCAATAGTCTTATCCTAGCCCCTGTATTTGCTTCTATCACAAGCCTAGATAGAGTCCTCTGGCTAAAATCTACCTGGTTATTGGTGAAGGACCTCTATTGCTCTCTGTTTATCTTTGAGTATAGACTGCACTCCAGCAACCTTCTACTACCTTCCTATTTCTAATGGCAATATTTTTCTGATCACTCACTCTTGAAACTTTTCAAGTGCCCTCTTCTCACACCAGATTTCTATCCTAACCATCCTCTTTCATTTCTCTTTCTTTCCTTTATTTATCGTACACTGTTTCTTCTTTCAAGATTACCTGGTTTCAAAACATTTCATGCAGTGAACATCCTTGCAGTCAGTCTCCTGCTTGATCTACAGAGAACAAATTTACATTTATACTTTTATTTGCATAAGGGCCAACTTATTTCTAGCCCCCTCAAAAGCGCTACACTAAGTCACAAATAGTGGGAAGGATCTTTTGAGCACAAGGACACAAAGAAGCAGGGTAACTCCATTTTTTAAAGCAATTTCTAAAATATCACATTGAGGTGATGGTGTGAAAGTACTTCCTAAAGTTAAATTTACAAGTGTCTCCCTTTTTCTTCTCTCCTCTGGATATCACACTGACACATCTGCCATTCGAATTGGATTTTGTGAAGCTTTTGAATTGGGAGTGGTGACACAGAATACTGTGGCTTTTGGAATGTCTTTCTCTTGTTCCCTCCTGAGAGCCAGGATGATGGGATATATTACAGTGATGTTGTCTGTATTCCCAACCATCAGTGCAAATTGACAGCAGCACCATAAAGTCAGGTTTATTGGCAAAAAACAAACAAACCCACAGATTGTTAGAGTATGAGCTCTACACTATGTAAAGGAAAAAAGAAACACTTTTAGCTGAAGATAATGTCTTGTCTTCCCTGTAGTGCCACACACAGCTGGGAACTTAGAAGACATTCAGTGAGTATATGACAAAGATTGAATTGTTGCCTTGATGACAGTTTCATTTCTCAGGATGTAAAACATTCAAGCAAAGAACTGCTACTTTGGTCATAATTCTGAACAGGAAAGAAGAGCTGGTTGGTGAGATAGTGGTGATAGCAACCTTGGGAGAAGGTGAGTGTGTCATCTTAGAGTTTGTAGTAATGAAGAAAGGTCCACATCTGTTTATGGTCCACATCTATTACAGGCTTTAGAAAAGCATATTTCAAAAATCAGGGAAATGAAAGGTAAGTATGACCCACTTGTCCTGACACGGTACATTTTTAAAGGATGGGAGATTCTCATAATCAAATACTCCTAATTTCTGAGTGATAGAAAAGGGAAGGAAGTATCTGAAACAGTCATACTCAACCTTTCTTATGCCCCAACACACCAGAAGGGACATACACCAGAAGGGACATGACAGCTACCTAGTAATAGTGCTCACTTCAGAAACTACAAAAACACATACCACAATTTGTAGAGAAGAATGTGTAGATTGAAACCCCACCCAAAATAGCATTCTTCTTTCCCTAGCCCAGACAGTATCACTGATCTGAGACACTGCACAGGAAGTTCTTTGATAAGTCAGATTTGACATGATAATTGGAAGAGCATAGAATCAAGCACACATTGCAGAGAAGGGCATAATTTTTAAAATCATGTCATGAAGGCCACAGTCTTGTAAAAACAGTGCTAAAGACCATTAAATGTGTGCATATATTTAGTTCCATTTAGAACCGAGAACAAGGAAGAGTTAAACCTGCTTGGTGACATTACTAAAAGTGACAGCTGACAGAACAATTTGCCCAGACTTTTTCATCAGTGGGAATAACATTCAAACAAAAAAGGGTGGATGGAACATGGTTAAGAAAGAATTTGAAGCTCAAGGGAGATGAAAAAATTAGAGGAGTCATATCTATTCCCTTTAGGTAGCCTAAATCTATAGGCCCAGGAGAATTGGATCTAAAAGCACTGAAAAAAAGCTGCAGAAGTAATCACAAAACTACTGTTACCAGTTTTTGAGACATCATAAAGCACAGGTTCCATATATCTAAAAAGGAACAAATGCCCTGATTTTCTTAAAAATGTGTGTGTCAGGGAGGATGATTTGCTAAGACTATGGATCTGTAAACTTAACAATTACTCCTGGCATAATTCTAAAATAAATTTTCAATAAAATAGTTTATAGGTATTCATTTAAAGAAAATAAGGTGCTGGGTGTTATATGCAACTAATGAATTATTGAACACTACATCAAAGACGAATGATGTACTATATGTTGGCTAACTGAACATAATAAAAAATAAAGAAAAAAGAAAAAAAATAATGGTCATCAAGATCTCCAAGGTTCTCTAAAAATGAGTCACTAAGAAAAGAATATTTATGTGTCATTTTTGATAGGATTACTAAATTAGACATTAAGGGAAAGATATCATAAAATTGGGATCTAATAGGCAATTAACCCCGTATGTTGTGAAAGAGGAAATAAGAGAAGTTTGATAGCAATTAAGGGGATTTATAGTTAATTGAACTCTGTATATTTATTTCAACCTTGACAAAATTATGTAATGATTTACCATGGAGCTCTACTCTATTCAACATTTTTATCAATAACTTGGAAAAGATACTGAAGCTATATATATATTAAATTTTTCAATCATACAAAGCTAGAAACAATACCTAATATGTGCATGACAAAATCAAAACTCAGAAGATTAAGAAAGGCTTGAATTATAGTCAGCAAGATTAAAATCAAAGTTGCCATATTTTTTTCGCTGGCTTGTCTGGTACTAACCAAAACTGGGTACCGTACTTCAAGAATATAGCCAAACTGTGGAAGGAGCCGAGATGTCCTTCAACAGATGAATGGATAAAGGGGCACCTGGGTGGCTCAGTTGTTTAAGCGTCTGTCTTCAGTTCAGGTCATGATCCCAAGGTCCTGGGACTGAGCCCCACATCAGGTTCCCTGCTCAGCAGGGAGCCTGCTTCTCCCTCTCCCACTCCCCCTGCTTGTGCTCTCTCTCTCTCTGTCAAATAAATAAATAAAAATCTTAAATAAAATGAATGGATAAAGAAGATATGGTTCATATATACTATGGAATATTATTCAGCCATCAGAAAGGATGAATACCTACCATTTACATTGACACGGATAGAACTCAAGGGTATTATGCTCAGTGAAATAAGTCAATCAGAGAAAGACAATTATATGGTTTCACTCATATGTGAAATATAAGGAATAGCAAAGAGGATCATAGGGACAGGAAAGGAAAAATTGAATGGGAAGAAATCAGAGAGGGAGACAAACCATGAGAGACCCTTGAATCCAGGAAACAGGGCTGTGGAAAGGGAGGTGCGTGGGGGGATGGAGTAACTGGGTGATAGGCATTAAGGAGGGCACGTGATGTGACGACCTCTGGGTGTTATATGCAACTAATGAACCATTGAACATTACATCAAAAACTAATGATGCATTATATGTTAGCTAATTGAATTTAAATAAAATAAAAAAATTTTTATGTGTACTTCAAGGCATAACCACTGTACAATAAAACATTAACATAAATCATTAAAATAGAACTATGCCTTGTCAAGATAAAAAAAATATTGCATCTGGAGAAAGGTTTATTTAGAGTCTGGAAACCATGTCCAATGACAAAAGGGAATTTTTAGCCTGGAGAAGAAGAGACTTTAGTGGAACATGATAGTGGTCTTTAAATATTTGAAAAACTGGCATATATAGGAGAAGTTAGAAGGATGAGGGAAGAATTAGACCAGGTGGAGGAAATATAGGAAGGAAGACTTTAGCTTTGTTCATGACAAATTTTCTAACAATTTTAGCTGTTTAATATTGCAGTGGTCTGTGTAGTAAGGTAGTGAATTCTCTGTCAATAGAGGAATTCAAGCAGAAACTAGATGAACATCTTTTGGACTATTAAGATAATTCTTTCATTGGAAGAAAATGTAGACAAGATGAGTTCTAAAGGCCCTTCAACTCTGAGATTCTATGATACTGTCTATATTGGCAGTTTCCTTTGTCAACAATAGTTTCTATTATAATTTTCAAGGAGAAACTTGTAATTCTGAAAGCCTCGTCACAGATATCTATAAAGCTTTAATTCCCAACTGTTTATTTTCCCTTTTCTTATACCTTTCCTCCTTTCTTTACTTCCCATGTACCCATTTAAAGATATTCTATTATTAATGTACCCATAGTGATAATCAGAGCCCTACTTGTTTATACTTTCACAAGACTATTTGTGCCATCAGAATAAACTATAAATATTTTTGTTCTTTTATATGTACAGGAATACCTTGTCTTATTGCACTTTACTTAATTGTGCTTCACAGTTGCTGCATTTTTTTTTTTTATAAACTGAAGGTTTGTGGCAGCCCTGCATCAAGCATGTCTATTGGTGCCATTTTTCCAATAGCATTTGCTCATTTCATGTCTTTGTGTCACATTTTGATAATTTTCACAATATTCCAAACTTTATTATTATTAGTAGTAGTTGTGATGATCTGTGATCAGTGATTACAACTTGTTAAAAGACTATATGATGGTTAGCATTTTTTAGCAATTAAGTATTTTTAAATTATGGTATATACATTGTTTTTTTAGATGTAATGCTATTGCACAGTTAATAGACTACAGTGTAGTATAAACATAACTTTTATACACACTGGGAAACCAAAAATTCACTTGACTCACTTTATTGTGATACTTGCTTTATTGCAGTAGTCTGGAATGAAACCCACAATATTTCCAAGGTATGCCTGTATGTGTGTGAGGAAAAAAGAAACTCTCACAACCACATTTTTAAAGAACTAAATCAATTATTTTGTAGAAGTAGTATATTGCTCTGTCTCCACTATATATTCAGCAAAATGTTCTGTTTTATATATGTATCAAGCACTGTTTTGTAACTTAGGAAGTCACCTGAAAAGATTAAGGCTATAGTCCAAGCATTCCAGTATCCCCTGTTAAGCCACTGTGGGTTTCTCTCTTACCTACAAATGTATATAAACGTCTCTTAAACCTTTTCTTAAGCATTTCTATCTCTAATCTAGATAATTTCTTAGTATAATGATAATGAATTTGCAAATCTTGGGTAAAGTAGTATGTCTTTTCTTTGGTACAGATGTTTAGTATTGTTGTATATCTCTTTTAAGTGAATAATTTAACAATTATTGAGCTGTGTTCTAGTTATTACCTATGTGTTAGGCATTTTTATACCCATTGTATTTGTTCCTTTTAAAAAATGCTTGTCGAAATAAGTCAGAAAGACAAATACATGATTTCCACTCATGTGGAATATAAGGAAAAAAACTGATGAACGTAGGGGAAGGGAAGGAAAAATAAAATAAGATGGAAACAGGGAGACAAACCATAAGAGACTCTTAACTATAGGAAACAAACTGAGGGGAGGTGGATGGGGGGATGAGATAATTGGGTGATGGGCATTAAGGAAGACACTTGATGGTTGAGTACTGGGTGTTATATACAACTGATGAATCACTAAATTCTACCCCTGAAACTAAAAATATACTACATGTTAATTAAATTGAATTTAAGTAAAAAATTTAAAAAAATAAGAAATAACAAGTTAAGTAGATGGCATTACTCACTGGCTTTAACTTTGGTTTTCAGCACGTCGTCTGTGAAGTGCCTAAGTAGGTAGTGTGTGTGTGTGTGTGTGTGAATCCTGCTAGGAGTTTACTATACTTCCTTAATATGGGAATCTATAAGTTTGTATCTTTGACCAAATTTGGGGAAATTTTGACCATTTCTTCAAATATTTTTCTGCCTCATTTTCTCTCTCCTTTCCTTCTAGGATTCTTTTTTTTTTTAAAGATTTTATTTATTTATTTGAGAGAGAGAGAGAATGAGAGATAGAGAGCACGAGAGGGAAGAGGGTCAGAGGGAGAAGCAGACTCCCTGCTGAGCAGGGAGCCCAATGTGGGACTTGATCCCGGGACTCCAGGATCATGACCTGAGCCGAAGGCAGTTGCTTAACCAACTGAGCTACCCAGGCACCCTCCTTCTAGGATTCTAATTACATAGATATTACCGTTTGATGTCTCACAGGTCTCTGAGGTTCTGCTTATTTTCTCCAATCTTTTTTTCTCTGTGTTATTCAGATTAGACCATTTCTATGAGTCTATTATCAAGTTCACTGACTATTTTGTCATTTCCATGGATTGCTACTGTTAAGTCCAGAGAGTGAATTTTTATTTCAGATATTGGCTATTTCTGTTTTGGAATTTTCATTTGGTTCTTTTTTATAGTTACTATTTCTTTGTTGAGATTTCTTATATTTTCATTCATAACAATTATATTTTCCTTTATATCCCAGAGCATAGTTACAATAGCTGCTTTAAAATCTTATCTGATTTCCATTTTTCTAAAGAAGACATACAGATGGCTAACAGGCACATGAAAAGATGCTCAACATCACTCATCACCAGGGAAACACAAATCAAAACCACAATGAGATACCACCTCATGCCTGTTAGAATGACTAAAATTAACAACACAGGAAAGAACAGATGTTGATGAGGATGTGGAGAAAGGAAACCCTCTTACACCATTGGTAGGAATGCAAAGTGGTTCAGCCACTCTGGAAAGCAGTATGGAAGTTCCTTAAAAAGTTAAAAAATAGAACTACCCTATGACCCAGCAATTGCACTACTAGTTATTTACCCAAAAGATACAGAAATACAGATTTGAAGGTACACATGCACCCCAATGTTTATAGCAGCATTATCAACAATAGCCAAACTATGGAAAGAGCCCAAATGTCCATCAACTGATGAATGGATAAAGAAGCTGTGGTATATATTCAATGAAATATTACTCAGCCATCAAAAAGAATGAAATCTTGCCATTTGCCACCATGTGGATGGAGCTAGAGTGTATTATGCTAAGCAAAATAGTCAGTGAAAGACAAATACCATATGATTTCACTCTTATGTGGAATTTAAGACAGAAAACATGAACAGGGATGCCTGGGTGGCTCAGTCAGTTAAGTATCTGCCTTTGGCTCAGGTCATGATCCCAGAGTCCTGGGATCGAGTCCCGCAGTGGGCTCCTCGCTCAGCAGAGAGCCTGCTTCTCCCTCTGACTGCCACTCTCCCTGCTTGTGCTCGCTCTCTCTCTGACAAATAAAATCAAAGAAAGAAGAAAAAAGAAAGAAAGAAAGAAAGAAAGAAATGAACATATGGGAAGGGGAAAAAAGAGAGAGAGAAGAAAGCAAACCATATGAGACTTTTAACAATAGAGAACAAACTGAGGGTTGATCGAGTGAATTGGGTGGGGGATAGGTTAAATGGGTGATAGGTATTAAGGAAGGCACTTGTTATGATGAGCACTGGTTGTTATATATAAGTGATGAATCACTAAATTAAAAAAATCTGGTCTGATTTCAAATGCATGTATTATTTCAGAGTTGGTCTCTGTTAATTGTCTTTTCTCTTGAGAATGGATCACATTTTCTAGTTTTTTTAATACGTTAAATAATTTTAGATTATATACTGGATATTATAGAACATTATGTTATGGATGCTCTGGATTCTGTTATTTTCCTCCAAAGAGTATTATTTTTTTAAGTAAGCATTTAACTCTGTTAACCTTAAACTGTAAATCCTATCTTCTCTGCAGTGGGAGGCAGCTCAATTCTAACTTCAGTACTTTTAGGTGTAGGTGGGCTTCCTGTAGTCTACCCTGCAATGTAAAAATCAAGGGTCAGCCAGAGATTCAGAAAGGACTTGTACATATAATTTGGGATACTCCTCTGGCTTTCTCCATTCCAGCATTTCCTCTCACTTTCCAATGCCTGTGGTTGCCCTTGAACTCCGTCCTCTAGTTCTTCAAGCCAGTGAGATTACAGATCTCTGAGTTTAAGCCATCTCATGAGGTGCTTAAAGCCATTTTTAAAAGTGGGAAATTCAGTTTCACTCCTTTTAAATGTCAGGTCTCTCCATAAATGCCATCTGCCTGCTTTTGTTTATTTTCCAGTACCTTCAGGTAGTTTTTTTTCTCCCTATTTTATCCAAAGTGTACAGTTCCTATCTGCAGGAAGGTTTGGTCTGAAGGGAGTTTACTTGGCCATTACTAGAAGTTGAACCAATTTGCAATGTATCTACTCAAACATTTTAGAAGTGGAGACTGAGACTCAGAAAGCTACAGCTTAAATGTAGATTTTCTGAATCCAAATCCAGAGCATCTCTATATGTTACTTTTAAATATTGATAATAATCTTCCTCAAACATTATTCTCCCAGATGGGTGAGTCCTGATTCTATTGTCTCTCCTCATGTAATACCTATTCTTCCCATCACCTTAATTCATTTTTCTTGTAAATGTCCATTAAACATTTCCAACTTCCTGCTAATCTCCTGTAGGTTCTCACCATATTCCTGCAGTGGGTTTCACTGCATAAAAGGAAGAAACTTGCTTTTGCCTTTCTTTCTAATGATCTTTCTGAATAATGCCCCAGCAATGTTTTCATGGAATAGTTATAACCTCTGTGTTAAAAGTAGAAGCTCAGAGATTATAATCTTACATAATGCAAATTATTCTCTTTCCTCCTTAATATGTTACCCTATGAGGGTGACCTCATAGGAAATTTTACCTTTTCTACCTTCTCATGGGTCTCATCACACCTTTCTTTTTGTAATGTTTCCCTGTTGTTATATCATCTTATATGGAGAGAACTTTGTTTCATCTACAATCTTAAACCCACACTCTTCCAGAGCATAAGCAAAAATCTTAAAATTGACACTGGTATAGTGAATAAAAAGAGCATCACAACAGGTATACATTCATGAAAAAACTATTTTCTGAATGCCTACTCTGTACTCATCACTTTGCTGAGTGCTGGAGATCCAATAATGAGCAAAGCAGAAATAATGCTTGCTCTCCTTGGGCTTTTACAGCCTAATAGAAAAGTCAGACAACTAAATAAGCAATAATAGAAAAAACTAAGTATAGACATGAGGGGGAGTACAGGGTACTACTTCATAGAAAAATTTGAGAAGCACTGTGTGAAAATACCTAGGGTAGACCTATGCCTGGTACATAACAGGAGCTCAATAAATGATAGTCATATCAACACAGATCTGGTGAGTGTTCATCATTTACATTTTTTCATCTAAAGCAATCTCCTTTGTTTATTATCTTTAGAATTATTCTCCTGGTCTTACAACTCCTATGTTAGCTCATTTTTATTTTTAAGTAATCTTTGGTGTGTGATCTTGGGAAAAAAAAAAAAACTTATTGAAAACCCAAGTAAATTGCATCCATTGGTTTTGTGTTGGCCATATCCTTATTTACCTCCCCAAAGAACTCATAAATGAATTAAGCCATGATTTATTTTCTTAAAAAATATTTATTTATTTGGGGGCGCCTGGGTGGCTCAGATGGTTAAGCGTCTGCCTTCGGCTCAGGTCATGATCCCAGGGTCCTGGGATCGAGTCCCACATCGGGCTCCCTGCTCCTTGGGAGCCTACTTCTCCCTCTGCTTCTCTCTCTCTCTCTCTCTCTCTCCCTCTGCCTCTCATGAATAAATAAATAAAATCTTAAAAAAATAATTATTTGAGAGAAAGAGCAGGGGGAAGGGAGAGGGAGAGACAATCTCCAGTAGACTCCCCACTGAGCACAGAGCCCAATGTGGGACTCAATCCCATGTCCCCGAGATCATGACCTGAGCCAAATCAACCAACTAAGCCACCCAGTTGCCCCAAGACATGATTTCTATTTATAGAAAATGTGTTGCCTTTTCCACAATAGGTTATATTTCCATTTGTACATTTGATCTCATAGATTAAAGTGTTTGAACTCAAACCTAAGAATATTTCAGAACCCAACTCAGTGTCAATAGGCAAAAGAATATAATACCATGGATAAATATGATCCACAGATAATACTCAAACTTTCCTTTTAGCTATTGTTTGAACACGTTTTCTCATCAGAAACTACATGCCAGAGGAGGAAAATTGACTAATTTCACTTTATATTTTCTCCACCAAGTCATCCCAGATTAACTCTATTTTATGCTAATCACTCCTTTACACCTATTCCCCTGCCACTTAGGTTTTCTATTTTTTAATAATAGCATTTTTAATGTAATATGTTTTAAGTCAGTCTCAGGTTTTTATTTGCCTTGTATTTTACTACCCTGAAAAGATCACCAACCCCTATATAATTATGAAATGCAGTTTGGGGTAGCCTATTCTGTAATGTCTGGTAATTAACAAACTTTGCACAATGTTAACTAACTGCATACCTTCTAGTGGGTGTAACTACCCTGAAAAAGGCAAAGGGATATCAGGAGGAAGGAAATAAAAGGGAATTAATAATGGTAAGTAATTGTGGAATGAATTACCCCCAAACTGAATTATTCCCCAAAATCAAGACTAGACTAACCCATCATTTCTGCTAAAGGAAGCTGAATACCTATTGAAAGTGAAAGGTAAGTTGAACTCTCTGGAAAGAAATCATTATTCTGAAATAATCTGCCTTACTGTGAAGTGACAGTTCTCTAAAAATGTATTATCTTTTTTCCCTATGAAAAGAACCTTCACTCCTTTAGCAGTCAAGTGAGTTAATTTCCTTTCAGTTTTTTCAAAACCATTTCTAAACTTCATCTTAGTTTCTTCAATGAAGGCAGTCAACTTTGGTGGTATTGGTATACACAAACTGGTCTTAAAAAATGTCTGTAAGAATTAAACATAAGGTTCTTTTAAAAGTAACTGGTTGGATTCAATCTAAATAGATTTATTTTTGACAGATACTTAAAGTATTTGTGACTGGTTAACAGCAGGAACTATAATTGATCCTATAATTAGCAGGAGTCGAAACTTGAGAAATGGCCATTGATAACGAAAACCCATAGTTGAAGGGTAATTAAGCATTTGGAGTACCATAAAATGGGGCAGAAAAGCCACTCTTAATTTATTATATTTTTTGTCCCCATTACAAAAGACCCTTTGGTGCATTTACAAACACATAGACACCAAGCATAACTAGGATCACACCTGGACTATTCAGCTTCTCCAAACTCATTAACTGAAGAGATATAGATTAATTGGAGAGAGTTCAGAGAGGAGTAACAAAAATGATTATGGGGCCAGAGGGATTGATTTATGAGCAAAGATTAAAAGAATTTTGTCTATACAATTTAGCTAAGTGATGACTAAGGGGGAAGAGGGTGGGGATACAACTGTCTGAAGGGTGTAAACACCAAGGAGAGAGGAGAATAATTTACTATGCAACATGAGAATATAACTAGGGCTAATAAGCTATAATTACCCAAAGGAATAACAGAATAAATATTTCAGGGAAACTCAGAACCATAAGACCGCCAACTTGTTTCTCAAGGAGACAGTTACAGACATTTATAACCCTAGTCTCATCCAAATCAACAAGTATATGTAGTGTGAAATAATCATCTGATGCCACCGATCTCCCTCCTCCCCCCACCCTCTCCAAAGGTCTTGCCTTTCACATTACTATGACATATTTCAAGTCCAGCCTAGCATACAGGTCTACATAATTTTGTCTTTATTGGTGTCAGTGAGTCTTTCAAAGTTTAATTCCAATAATGGCCATAGAAGAGCCCTTTCTTTTGGACTTACTGTGAATTCCATTGTAGAGCATGAAAATAAGGAATTAAAAACTGGAGGTGAAAAAATCTTGGATTCTACTTGGGATTGTAAACAAATCAAAAGTCATAGTGTTTGTGTTTGGAATCTCCACTAATGAAGTTTCAAATTGTATTCTGTGTCCTAAAAAGTTCAATTTTAGCATTATCTAAAGAAAAAAAATAGGCACTAAAAAAAATCTTTGTAGGCTTCATGATTTGTGTAAACTTTGGAATGTGGTTCTTCAGAAAACAAATTAGTCTGTGGGTAACTGCAGGCTAAGTTATTTGGCTAATTCCTATTGTGCTATCATGACATTCCAGAGCATTGCTATTTAACCGTGCCAGATAAGATTTTGCATGTCACTGCAGTGAAAGCTGCTTCTTTTGTATGCATACTTTTCTACTTTTCCTTTGTGTTGAGAATCTTCTTAGGGTGATCCCACTCGAGAAATATCTTTTTCTACACCATTGCTTTGACAAGTTCTTCTGGTTTTTATCTTAGATTATATACTTGTGAAATTTTTTTCTAGGTAAATAATATTTCAATGAAGTATTTTAAATAAACTATTTTAGAGTAGTTATAGATTTACAGAAAAGTTGCAAAATTAGTACAAAGTTTTCATATGCTCCATCCCTAGTATCCCGGTATCATTCATTACATTAGCATGGTACATTTGTCACAACAAATGAACTAATACTGATAAAATATTATTAACTAAAATTCATATTTTATTCACATTTCCTTAGTTTTTACCTAATGTCCTTTTTCTCGTGCAGGGTCCCATGTAGGATGCCATAGTACATTTAGTCGTCATGTCTCCTTAGTCTCCTCTTAATAACTATGGCAATTTCTCAGACTTTCCTTGTTTTCAATGACCTTAACAGTTTTGAGGAGTACTAGTCAGCTATTTTGTAGAACGTCCATTGAATGGAATCTGGCTGATGTTTTTCTCATTATTAGACTAGGGTTATTTATAGGTTTGGGGGAGGAAGACCAAAAAGGTAAAACATCATTTTCAACATATTGTATCAAAGGTAAATACCATTAACATGACTTAATCACTCTTGATGCTAACCTTCAGCACCTGGCTGAGGTAGTGTTTTCCACTGTAAAATTATTAGTTTCCCCTTTTTCATGCTGTATTCTTTGTAAGTCATGATGTGCAGCCCATGCTTAAGGAGTGGAGAGTTAGTGTCCACCTTCCTGAGGGTGAAGTATCCACATAAATTATTTGGGATTCTTCTGCATTTTTGGTTTGTCTGTTCTTGTTTGCCTACCAAAGCATTTATTTATATTAAGTATAGACATAAGGATATTTATTTTATGCTTTGAATTATCCAATACTACTTTATCTTGTTGTTTAAATTGTTCCAGCCTTGGCCATTGGGAGCTCTTTCATTTGGTTCCTGTGTCCCTTTGACATACAACTGTCCATGTGGACTTTTACTGAATACTTCTTTACTTTATGGCACTACAAGATGGTACTACAAGTTGCTACAGGCTCATATTTCTTGCCCCATTCAGTCCTATCATCAACCAATTGTCCATGGATTCCACTTTCTATTGAAAAATGGTATTAGAAAGCAAGATCTGAATGCTAGATGTGCTTGTTGCTGCTATGGTGTTATTACTTCTAAGCCTTCTCGGCTGACAGAAGAAGAAAATATACGAGTGTATCCTAGCCTGCATTTATATACATATCTATAAACATTTCTAAATATATCTATTTGTACCTATATTAAGCTAAATATGAGTTCATACTAATGTCTCCAACTCTAATCCTTTACCATGTGAATCTCTCTAGAATGCAGAATCCCACTCCCATCCACCATCCATTTACTAAATCATCCAATTCCAATGCACATGTATAGTAGTTTCTGAATTGTCACCCATACCTGTGTGGGGACAACTTTATCAAATAGAGTACATGCTTATTTATAGTTTCTTTTGTCTTCAGTCTGAGAAACTCTACTCATTTCCAAAGTTACTTAAGTCAGCCCTTTTTCTCCCCACCTCCAGTTAGGTTGTTTCATACACATGTAATGTAATTAGATTCTTATGTCACATTCTGCAACTCCATCCTGAAATCAATCCTTGACTTTTAAATTTCTGCATTCCTTGAGATTCACTCTTTGTGCTATAAGGTTCTATGGGTTTTGCAAAATGTAGAGTCATATATCCACCATTACAGTATCATACAAAATAGTTTTACCACCCTAAAAATCGCCTGTGCTTTACCTATTCAATCTTCTCTCCTCCTCCTCAAACCTCTGGCAACCACCATCTATCTAATCTCTATAGTTTTGTGTTTTCCAAGTGTTATATAAATGGAATCATGCAGTATGTAGCCTTTCAAACTGGCTTTTTTCACTTAGCAACATATATTATAGATTTATCCACATCTTTGTGTGGCTTGATAGCATATTCTCTTTTTTCACTAAATAGTAATTCATTATATGTATGTGCATGCTTTTTACCCATTTACCTATTGAAGGACACCTTGGTTGCTTCTAGTGTTTAGTGATTACGAATAAAGCTGCTATAAACATTCACATGCTACTTTTTGTGTGGAAATAAGTTTTAAAGCAATTCCGTAAATATTTAGGAGAGAAGTTGCTGGGTTGTATGTTAAGACTATGTTTTTTTTTTTTTTTTAAAAAAGACTATGTTTAGCTTTACAAAGCTGAAACTGCTAAACTGTCTCCCAAAGTGGCAGTACCATTTTTGCATTCTCACTGACATTGAATGAGGCTCCCTGTTGCTCTGCATCTTTGCCAGGAATTGATATTGTCAGTTTTTTGGATTTTAACCTTCCTAATGGGTGTTTAGTAGTATCTTATTATTGTTTTAATTTGCACTAATGACAACCTTTCTCACTTTTGATTGGCAATCTACAGGTGTTTTAAAGAACAGTTTTGTTTTTATTTACCAATTCTTCCTTTATTGGAATTGAAGGAGCATACATTATAAAGTATAACATTATACTTTAGACTTTATTTATATGGAAATAATTGTTTAAAATTCAGGCTACTACCTTTTTATTAAGTGTGTATTAATTAGCTACAACCTAGGCAAAGGAAGCATCTGCTAATGTAAATGCTAAGTCACTGGTGGCACAGAGTCAATTCAATATGATTGTTGTGCAGAAAGTAGAGGGAATTTTATTGGTAAGGAAGATGCCTATAAGAGGGGCGCCTGGGTGGCTCAGTTGGTTGAGCAGCTGCCTTCAGCTCAGGTCATGATCCCAGGGTCCTGGGATCAAGTCCCACATCAGGCTCTCTGCTCAGCCGAGAGCCTCTTTCTCCCTCTCCTTCTGCCTGCCGCTCTCCCTACTTGCACTCTCTCTCTCTCTGTCAAATGAATAAATAAAATCTTAAACAAACAAAACAAAACCTTTAAAAAAGAAGATGCCTATAAGATAATTATTTTTTTCTTTTTTTTAAGATTTTTTATTTATTTATTTGACAGAGAGACAGCAAGAGCAGGAACACAAGTAGGGGGAGTGGGAGAGGGAGAAGCAGGCTTCCCGCTGAGCAGGGAGCCTGACGCAGGGCTCGATCCCAGGACCCTGGGATCATGACCTGAGCCGAAGGCAAATGCTTAATGACTGAGCCACCCAGGTGCCCCCAAATAATTATTTTTCTGAATATTTGCAAAGCTTTCCTTTATTCTACCCTCCCTCACTACCATCACCATACATACCTAATATATACAGCATGATTTCTTCTTGCTTTAGGAACAGATAACCAATGACTTAAATTCCTTTTCCCATCAGAATGTGACTTGCAGATATATAATTTCTTCTAAAACTATTAGTTACATCTGATTTTTATTGCCCTGTACCCCTAACTTAGGTTCTCACTTTCTGACTATACCCATGTTGCCCCATCTCTTCCAGGCTGCAAACTTGTCTTTCCCCCTTTAATCCCAATTGTACCTTATCCATTCTATGTTCCATTCCTTCAGGGTCATACTAGCTGAAAAAAAAACCTGATTGGTTAAATCTACTTTATTTTAAATGTTAGAGCAAAGATTGCCACAAACACTGAACATTTACAATGCACCAGGTACTTTCATATGTGTTCTCATTTTATTCTCACAATGACCCTGTGAGGTGACTGTTTTTCCCATTTTATAGGTGAGAAAATTTAGAGTTAAGTAGCATGCCGTAATACTTTTGCACATGCTGTTCCCTCTGCCTAGGACACCCCTTCAGTTCTATCTCTATCAAACTACCAAACCTTCAGAAGCCACTTTATATGTTACTTCCTCGGGTGGTGGTCTTAGCACTGCATACGTAAATTTTGAAAAGACTCTGTAAGTAATTCTTTTATTTGTTTACTGCCACTGCCTTTTTTTGTTGATATAACATTATGTAAGTTTAAGGTGTACTAGGTGATGATTTGATACATGTATGTATTGCAAAATTATTAACCACAACAAGGTTAGTTAACACCTCCATCACCTCACATAATTACCATTTTGTTTGTAGTAAGAACATTTAAGATTTACTCTCTTAGCAACTTTCAAGTTGTCTGTAATACAGTATTGCTAAGTCTAGTCACCACACTGTACATTAGATCCCCAGAACTTACTCATTTTATAGCACTTAGCATATCTTTTTTTTAATCTGAGTACAGTTGAGACACAGTGTTACGTTAGTCTCAGGTACACGACTTAGTGAATTGACAAGTTTACACATTACGCTATGTCCACTGTAAGTATACCCACGATCTGTCCCATTACATCACTATTGCAATATCATTGAATATATTCCTTATGCTCTGCTTTTTATTCCCATGACTTGCTCATTCTATAACTGGAGGCCTGTATCTCCCTCTCCCCTTCACCCATTTTGCCCAACCCCCCACCTCCCTACCTTCTGGCAACTATCAGTTCTCTGTATTTATAGTTTTGATTCTGCTTTTTGTTTGTTTTTTTTCATTTTTTTTAGATTCCATTTATGAGTATTTGTTAGGTCCATCCATGTTGTCTCACATGGCGTGATCTCATCCTTTTTATGGCTGTGTATTATTCCATTGTATATATACCACATTTTCCTTACCCATTCATCTATTGATGGATGCTTAGGTTACTTCCATGTCTTAGCTATTATAAATAATGCTGCAATAAACAGAGGGATGCAGATATCTTTTTGTATTAGCGTTTTTGTTTTCCCTGGGTAAAAACCCAACAGTGGAGTTACGAGATCATATGATATTTTCTAAGCAATTCTGATACTTGCCCCTGGTTAAGAGCCATCATGCTAAACTATGATGATGTTGACCAGGGCCATATCTTACTGATATTTGTATACCAATTAAATTGCATAGTATCTTTTGCATTCCACAGCATTTTATTGGTCAGTATTTATTTAAATTAATGATTTGGGGTTTTATAGAAATGTAGATATTGTGTGTGTGTTGCACTGGGTTGGTATATTTACAACCATTTGAGTAAATTTATTCAGATCTTTAAGGAGCAATAGAAAGAAATGAACAAACAAATGAAATAAAAGACAAACAAAAAAGACTCTTAAATACATAGAACAAATGTAGCTGCCAGAGGGGAGGTTGGTGGGGGGATGGGAGAAATAGGTAAAGGGAATTAAGAGCACTTATCTTGATAAGCACTGAGAAATGTATAGAATTGATGAATCATTACTTTGTACACCTGAAGCTAATACAACACTATGTTAATTACATTTGAATAAAAAAAGGAAGGTGGTGATAACTATGAATGGAACCCATATAGACACTGAGGTGATTATTTTTAGAATGAAGAGAATGCTTATCATATTTTAATTCTATTTTAGAAACAAAAAAAAAAAACTACTGTCCTCATAATGTAAGCTACCAAAAGTAAAGTCACAAGAAACTCTTAAATATAGAGTACAAACTGAGTGTTGCTGGAAGGGAGGTAGGGGGATGGGCTAAACAGGTGATGGGCATTAAAGAGGGCACTTGTTGGGATGAGCACTGGGTGTTGTATGTAGGTGATGAATCACTGGATTCTGCTCCTGAAACTAGTGCTGCCCTGTATGTTAACTAACTTGAATTTAAATAAAGAAAGAAACAAATGAACAGAGGGAAGACAGAAAAGAGACAAACCAAAAAAAAAAAAAAAAAAACCAGACCCAACTATAGAGAACAAACTGATGGTTACCAGAGAGGGGGTGGGACGGGATGGGTGAAATAGGTGAAGGGGATTTAAGAGGACACTGATCTTAATGAGCACTGAGCAACATATAGAATTGTTGAATCACTGTATTGTACACCTGAAACTAATATAACACTGTATGTTAACTACACTGGAATTTAAAAACTTTTTAATTGAAAAAAAAGTAAAGTCTGATAAAGTCTATTTAGCTGGTGCTGATACACAGCAGATAATTTTAAACCATTCCTTGGTAAATGAGTTGCCATCAGAAAGAGGGACTGCACATTGTCACAAATGGCATGTTCTCATCCTTTCTTATGGCTGACTTTCTAATATTCCATTGTGTATATATATATATATATATGTATATATATATATATACCACATCTTCTTTATTCATCTACTGATGAATGCCTGGGTTGCTTCCATATTTTGGCTATTATAATAATGTTGCAGTAAATATAAGAGTGCATATATCTTTTTGAATTAATGTTTTGGTTTTCCTGGGTAAATACCCAGTATTGGAATTATTGGATCATATGGTATTTCTTTTTTTTTTTTTTATCACATGAATGGTTAGTGTTTTATTCTTTGAAGAATGGTTCTGAAACATTACACTAAGTCAGGCTGAAAGGTAAAGTTTAAAATAGTTTTATAAGGATATAACATATGACTGTTTGCTCCACAAAATTTTGACCTTAGAGCTTATGATATACCTAGTTGGCAATAACACCCAGGTTTTTCCAAATAGTCATCATTTTTCTCTCGTCTGCATAGACTTCTTCTCATTAGCTGCCTTCTGCTTTTGTTGCATTATCTCAGAGTCCCTCTGCCTTCTCTGAGAGGTGGTCAAGCTATCCTCTTTCCTTTTTCCCTTGCTAATTTCCTGGGATTTCTTCATGTTTTTCTGGCGGGCAAGTTCTCGCTGATTTCCTCGGGCCATGCTGACACCGGACTGAGCCTAGAAGAGAGCCCCTCGGGAAAGCAACGGCCTCCTAGCACGCTCAGCGGTCATATGGTATTTCTATTATTAATTTTTTTGAGGAATCTCCATACTGTTTTCCACAGTAGCTATACCACCAGCAGTGCACAAGTATTCCTATTTCTCCACATGCTCGCCGACACTTGTTAATTCTTGTCTTTTTGATTCTGGCCATTCTGACAGGTTTAAGATGATATCTCATTGTGGTTTTGATTTGCATTTTCCTGGTGATTAGTGATGAGAATATTTTCATGTGCTTTTTGGCCATATGTATGTTTTCTTCAGAAAAAATGTCTATTCAGGTACTCTGCCCATTTTTTGAATTGATTTTTTTTTTGTTTTTTTGGACCTAGAGGGTATTATTCTAAGTGAAACAAATCAGTCAGAGAAAGACAAATACCATATGATTTTACTTATTGGAATCTAAAACAAAACAAATAAATAAACAAAAGGCAGAATGAGACCTATAAATACAGAGAACAAACTGATGATTGCCAGAGGGAAGAGGGGCTGGGGGATGGGCAAAATAAGTGAAGTAGAGTGGGAGATACAGACTTCCAGTTATGGAATGAATAAGTCACGGGAATAAAAGGTATAGCATAAGGAATATAGTCAATGATATTGTAATACCATTGTATGAAGACATGGTATTTACACTTATGGTGAGCATTACATAACATATAGACTTGTCAAATCACTGTGTTATACACCTGAAACTAATGTAACATTGTGTGTCAACCATACTCAAATTTTTAAAAAGAGGGACTGCATAAAATGTTAAGCATTTATTGAAGTGCATAGATTAGGGGCATCTGGGTGGCTCAGTTAGTTAAGTGTCTGACTCTTAATTTTGGCTCAGGTCATGATCTCAGGGCCGTGAGGTGGAGCCCCGCATTGGGCCCTGTGCTCATTCCAGAGTCTGCTTGTCCCTCTCCCTGTAGTGCTCCCTCTGCTCCTCTCCCAGCTTGCTCTCTGTCTCTTTCTAATAAATAAATCAATAAAATCTTTAAAATATAAAATGCATAGATTAAATTTTTAAATATTCCAAAAACACTACAGTAGGAACCCATAAAACTTTTGGTAACCTAATATCCTTTACAAAACAAATCTTTGTGATTCATATCCTTTGTGATTCATATCCTTTGGTTGCCTTAAGCCCTATTGTATTGAATATTGCTAGAAATAAAGTGCCACCAACTTACACCTGGAAGTTTCTTCCTTCTACAAAAACTCCCATTATGGGCGCCTGGGTGGCTCAGTTGGTTAAGCAACTGCCTTCGGCTCAGGTCATGATCCTGGAGTCCGGGATCGAGTCCCACATCGGGCTCCCTGCTCGGCAGGGAGTCTGCTTCTCCCTCTGACCCTCTTCCCTCTCGTGCTCTCTATCTCTAATTCTCTCTCTCTCAAATAAATAAATAAAATCTTTAAAAAAAAAAAAAAAAACTCCCATTATATGTTAAAGGTATTTGTTTAAACAGGATTTTACCTTTATTGGCAAGAAATAAGGCAAAGCATTTCTAATCAATTCTCAAGCAGAATATGGCAGCACTTTTCACACGCCTAGGTATCAGCTGATGAGAGATGAGGTCTCTTGATAATGATTTCAACAGTTACCATTAGTATGAGTCAAAATGAAAATTGTGACTGGCGGGTGATCAAGGATCTCAGTACTAACATAATTCCTCATGTTGTATATTGCTTAAAACTGGGCTCTACATGGTCCCAGTTCAATGTCAATTGAAGACCTCAGCAAGATACTGTACAGTTAACTTGATGTGCCAAAGAAATTTGAAAACTTATTTAAAACTATTAAAAGCATTCTTGCTGGTTTTTTTGGCAGAGGTAGGTAGAACTTGGCTCATCATGGAGCTGGGGTAATCAGAGAGTGAGCAAGTGATAATTTAGGTCCTTAAGCAAACATACAAGCTTTGAAGCTAGAGTATTTCTAATTGCATACCTAATGCTTGATTGACATAATTCTGAGATTAGACAACTACCCCAAGAAGCTGTTCCTAGTTTCTGATTGTTTACCAGTGACCCTCAGGTCCTTCACACAGAGCTGTGCTTCACAAACTAGGAACGGTCTGCCAGTGTCCAGAATATTTCTTTCTGGAGCATAGACTCTACTCTGGGTTAAAGAAAATCATTATATTTAAACAAATATATATTGTAATAGAATGTAAAATTATTTTTGAATGGGCGGCAAGGGCATTGAGAAATGTGGAAGAACTGCTAAAACACTGCTGTAAGTTATGGCCTCTTTTCTGAAATGCACTTCTCTCTCATCTCTACCTAGAAGTCTCCCGCTTACTTTTTAAATGCCAACTCAGAAATCATTTTCCCCGACTTCCCCACCCTGAGCAGAATATCTCTATCTTCTGTGATTTCACTGACTTTCCTCAATGACCTTACTATGGCATCCATCCCATTAATGTGAATAGCTGTTTTTCTCCTCACTAGATAGAGTGTGAGCCTCAAAAACACAAGGTCGACAAGGTTCTTTATATCCCCAGTTCCTTGCACAGGATTTGACTAAAGCAAGTGCCTAGTGGATGGATGGATGGATGATAGAGAAGACAGACAAAAATGTCTATTTTTCAAGGTCTACTCACTTGAACAAGATTTTGAACTCTCCTAACATTCTAGTTGAGGCCTCTGAATATAGAACTAGATGCCCACTGGGTTGTTTCAACTTGTGTGTCAGTTATGCCTTAATTTTTTTTAAATGGGGGGAAATCAATGTGATTCACCCTACTGTGAGGCTCAGGAAAAAAAAGTCATATGATCATATCAATCAATTCAGACAAAACATTTAACAAAATATAACACCAATTCTTGATTTAAAAAAAAACTCAGAAAACTAGGAGTAGAGGGAACTTTATCAAAAACCCTATAGCTAACAGCATACTTTATGGTGAAAGACTGAAGGCTTTCCTTCTAAGATTAGAAACAAAGTATGGATATCTGCTCTCATCACTTCTAGTCAACATTGTGTTGGGAGTTCTAGCCAGTGCAAAGGAAAGAAAAATAATAAGAGGCAACAAGTTTTGAAAGAAAATAAGACAGTCTTTATATGCAGACAATGTGATCATCTTTGTAGAAAATCATACAAAAAATCTACAAAACAACTACTAGAATAAGTGAATAAGTTCACAGGACACAAAATCACTATTAGATAATCAATTCTATTCCTATATACTAACAATAAACAGAAATTGACATTTTTATTTTTTAAAAGATTTTATTTCTTTATTTGACAGAGAGACACAGTGAGAGAGGGAACACAAGCAAGGTGAATGGGAGAGGGAGAAGCGGGCTTCCCACAGAGCAGGGAGCCTGACATGGGGCCCGATCCCAGGACTCTGGGATCATGACCTGAGCCGAAGGCAGACGCTTAATGACTGAGCCACCCAGGCGCCCCAGAAATTGACAATTTTAAAAATACCTTTCATGATGGCATCTCAGATATGAAATTCTATTAACATGTCAGTTTTCCCCAACTTGATCTACCCTAATTTTTCTTGTAGAAATTGACAATCCAATTTTAAAATTTATCTGGGAACTAAAATTTACCTGGAAAGGCAAAGGACCTAAAATATCCAAAACAAGTTTGAAAAAGAACAAACTTGGAGGACTTATACTACCTGATCTCAAGGCTTATTAGAAAGCAACAATAATCAAGATATAGTGTTATTAATAAAAAAAATAGTGTATCTTTTCAAATTAGTGTTTTCATTTTCTTTGAGTAAATACCCCATAGTAGAATTACTGGATCATATGTTTATTATATGTTTATTGCAGCATTGTTTACAACAGCCAAGATATGGAAGCATCTCAGATGTTCATTGATAGATGAATGGATAAAAACAATGTGAGATAGATATATATATATATGTTATATATATGTGTATGTATATATATAGTATACTCAGCCATAAATAAGAATGAGATCTTGCCATTTACAGCAATATGGATGGACATAGATGGTATAATGCTAAGTGAAAAAAGTTAGAGAAAGATAAATGCCATATGATTTCACTTATATGTGAAATCTAAAAACAAAACAAAACAAAACAAAGAAGCAGACTCAAATACAGAGAATGAACTGATGGCTGCCAGAGGGGAGGTGGTTATGGTGATGTGAGATAGGTGATGGTGATTAAGGAGTGCACTTGTTGTGATGAGCACTGGGTGATGTATGTAATTGTTGAATCACTATATTGTACACCTGAAACTAATATAACACTGTATGTTAGCTAACAGGAATTAAAAACTTTAAAAAATAAAATAAGAGATTAAGTCATCTAAGAAGAACTGAAGTAGCTAGTGTGGGCATTTGTGCCCCACAGCAAAGATTTACATTGGGGAATTTGGAGGTCCTCAGGCATAATGGTTCTATTGTACATGGGTGGGCCTTACAGCCCTCATATTTGGGGTAGCCGGTCATTTTGCTCAATCCCTAGACACGTTATGAAACTTCAGAACAGCAACAATAAAAAGAAGATCCCAAGAGCTCCCACAGAGGTAAAACATTAACAATTGTAGGAACAAGAATTGGAATAGATTGGTCATCTCATCAGCAGCACTGGGTATTAGACAGTGGAGAAATGCCTTCAAAGTTCTGAGGGAAAATTATTTTCAGCCTAGAGTTTTATTCCTAGCCAGTATAAATTGAGCTTGATAGTAAAGGAAGCACATTTCTAGATTTCAAAGACTTAGTTCACCTCTCACCTTTTTCTAAAGAAGTTACTTAGGAATATACTCCAGCAAAATCAGGTAGTTAAGAAATACAAAGATATACAATGGATTCTGGAAACAGTGGACCTAATACCAAAAACTAATAAAAGTAATTCCAAGGGCAACAGTTACACAACAGGCCTAAGGAGCATTCTGTCCAACTGGAAGAAAGGAGGGCTCCAGGAGGAGGCATCCAAAGGTGAAAAAGGAGAAGCAGGGGCTCAAGATTTTACCCACATTTAAGAAATTAGAGAAACTGTGGATGTTGCAGACAATGCAAGAAAAAAATAAAGGAAATTAAAAAATCTAGAAGACAGTAACACCTGAAAGAAGAAAGAAACATTCTAGATAGCCACAACAGTATAAACACTGCATACTGATTTTCAACTTTCAGAAATAACCAATGTACAAAAGCACAGGATACTTAATTATAGACGTAATTAATTATAGATAAAGAGCAAAACACAAATTTTATCCTTCTTGGCAATGTGAAAAGTAAAAGTACAAATGACAAGAGTTAATAGGTAGAATAGATGGGAGATAATGGGAAGAGCAGGGAACTAATAGCCTTATCTAAAAAACAGAGTTAGGAGATACTGTCTGTATTTTCTGAAACAAGAAATAAAGGTCTAAGTATATCCTTCAAACAAATGAATAGGGGAACTAAAAATCACAATAACTACATTGGGATGAGAGGTACAATAATTGAGGTAAAACCTCATTTATCACAGTGCAAAATTAATAGACAAAATCTAAAGTAGATAAATCAAATAATAGCAATATATGAGGAAGCAATCACCAGAAGAACTAAACAGAAACAGTTAAGAGGGTTAAAGATAATAATCTCAGAGGATTAGGACTGGGGGTAGGGAGGGTTAGAACAGTGAAATGTTGCTTACATTACCTGCCTTTATGTACATCCTCATATGTTTTAAAACCATGTGTGTGTATGACTTGGCTACATCAAAAGCAATCAGGACATTGAAACACAAATCTTTTGCCACTACAGATCCTCACCTGAAAGAGTGCTGGCAAGGGGCCGTCTAAGCAAAGCTCCTGACTCTATTACTCAACCTGCCTCTTTCCCCCAACCCCTGCACCAAAGCCCATGGTCTTTCTCTTATGACAGAAATTTAACACAAGCTATGGATTAATTATGACCTACTTCATTCTCAGCCACGGAAATTACTTTTTATAGCTTTATATGGATATAATAAACACATATTTAAGCATACAACTTGTGTTTTGACATATGTATGTACATATATGTATACTGGTGAAACCAGCCTCATAATCAAAATATCCATTACCCCCAGATGTTTCCTCATACCTCTTTGTAATCTCTTTCCACTCAGTCTAGTCTCCAATGACCTCTGCATTCCCAGGCAACCAGAGATCTGTCACTATAGTCTAGCTTTTATTTTCTAGAGTTTTATATAAATAGAAGCATAGAATGTTTTTTCAATTTTTGGTCTGGTTTCTTTCACCCAGGATAGTTATTTGAGATTCATTCATGTTATAACATGTAACAGCAGTTCATTCCTTTTTATTAATAAGCACTCTTCTGTTGTATGGATGTAACAGAGTTTATCCATTCACCTGTTGATGGACAGAATGGGTTGTTTCCAGCTTTTACTTACTAGAAATAAAACTATTACAGACATTGGTGTACAAGTGTTTGTGTGGACATATGCTTTCATTTCTCTTAGAACATACTTAGGAGTGTTAACTGTTGGGTTGTATGGTAAGTATATGTTATAAGAAACTGCCAAACTTTTCTAAAGTGAATGTATCATTTTACATTCCCACCAATGTTGTATGAGAGTTACAATTTCTCACATCCTCATCAAAAGTTGGTATGGTCAAACTTTTTAAGTTAAGCTGCTCTAATAATAAGTGTGTGGTGGTCTTTATGTGGTTTTAAGTTGCTTTCTCCTAGTGACTAATGATATTGAGCATCTTTTCACATATCTTCTTTGGTGAAGTATCTGTTCAAATCTTTCACTCATTTCTAAAAATTGAGCTCTTTTTTTAATTTTATTTTATTTAAATTCAATTAACATATAGTGTATCATTAGTTTCAGAGGTAGAGTTCAGTTATTCATCAGCTGCATATAACACTACTAGGTATTTACCCAAAGGATACAAATGTGACCCAAAGGGGCACCCCAATGTTTATAGCAGCCATGTCCACAGTAGCCAAACTATGGAAAGAGCCCAGATGTCCATTGACAGATGAATAAATAAAGATGTAGTGTGTATATATACACACACACAATGGAACATTAGCCATAAAAAAATGAAATCTTGGCATTTGCAATGACATGGATGGAACTAGAGGGTATTATGCTAAGCGAAATAAGTCAATCAGAGAAAGACAATTATATAATTTCACTCATATATGGAATTTAAGAAACAAAACAGAGGATCATAGGGGAAGGGAGGGAAAAATAAAATAAGATGAAATCAGAGAGGGAGACAAACCATTAAGAGACTCTTAACTATAGGAAACAAACAGGATTGCTGGAGGGGAGGTGGGTGAGGGAATGGGGTAACTGGGAGTTGTTTCTTATTACTGAATCTTCAGAGTTCATTATATATTCTGGATACAAATTCTTTATAGAATATATGATTTGCAAATATTTTTCTTCTATATCTTAGAATTGTCTTAACAAGAACAGAGTTCTTAACTTTGATGAAGTTCAATTTATCACTTTTTTTCTTTTATGGATCCTCTTTTTGGTGTCATATCTAAAGAATCTTTGCCTCATAATTTTAGAATTTACATTTAGATCTATGATCCAACTTGAGTTATATTTTGTAGAGTATGAGGTATTAATCAAGGGTTTAAAAAATTTTTAAGCTTTTATTTTAATTCCAGTTAGTTAACATACAGTATTCCATTAGTTTCAGATGTATAATATAGTGATTTAGCAATTCCCTACATCACTTTGTTCTCATTACAAATGCACTCCTTAATCCCCATCACCTATTTAACACATCTCCCCACCCACCTCCCATCTGGTAGGCACCAGTTTGTCCTCTATAATTCAGAGTCTGTTTCTTGGTTTATCTCTCTGCTTAACTTTGCTCATTCGTTTTGTTTCTTAAATGCCACGCTTGAGTGAAATCATATTGTATTTGTCTTTCTCTGATTTATTTTGCTTAGCATTATACTCTAGTTCCATCCATGTCATTACAAATGGCAAGATTTCACTCTTTTTAATGGCTAAATAATATCCCATTGTGTTTATATACCACTTCTTTATCCATTCATCAATCAATGGACACTTGGGCTGCTTTCATAACTTGGCTATTTAAATAATGCTGCTATAAATATACAGCTGCATGTATCCCTTGGAATTAGTGTTTTTTGTATCCTTTGGCCAAATACCCACTAGTGTGATTGCTGGATCATAGGGTAGTTTTATTTTTAGCTTCCTGAGGAGCCTCAATACTGTTTTCCAGAGTGGCTGCACCAGTTTGCATTCCCACCAACAGTGCAAGAGGGTTCCTTTTTCTCCACATCCTTGCCAACACCTGCTGTTTCTTGTGTTGCTGATTTTAACCATTCTGACAGGTGTGAGGTGATATCTCATTGTAGTTTTGATTTGCATTTCCCTGATGGTGAGTGATGATGAACATTTTTTCATGTGTCTGTTGGCCATCTGTATATCTTCTTTGGAGAAATGTGTGTTCATGTCTTCTCATTTTTAATTGGATCATTTGTTTTTTTGGTGTTGAGTTGTAGAACTTCTTTATATATTTTGGATATTAACCCTTTATCAGATACATCATTTGCAAATACCTTCTCCCATTCCATGGTTGCCTTTTAGTTTTGTTGATTGTTCCCTTTGCTGTGTAGAAGGTTTTTATTTTGGTGCAGCCCCAACAGTTTATTTTTGCTTTTTTTCCCCCTTGCCTCAGGAGACATATCTAGAAAAAAGTTGCTATGGCCAGTGTCAAAGAGGTTACTGCCTGTGTTCTAGGATTTTTATGGTTTCAGGTCTCACATTTAGTACTTTCATCCGTTTTGAATTTATTTTGGTGTATGATGTAAGAAAGTGGTCTAGTTTCATTCTTCTGCATGTTGCTGTCCAGTTTTCCCAACACCATTTGCTGTCCTTTTCCCATTGGATATTCTTTCCTGCTTTGTCGAAGATTAATTGACCATATAGTTGTGGGTTACTCAATCTCCTTAAAGAAGAACCTTCTGAAATTTTTTCTGCCTTGGAAATAAATGCCTGAATACTAGGGGTTCTATGCACAGGAGCAGGAGATAAATCAGTACACAGGGTTTCAATGAATTTTTCATGTTTTATTCTCACTGACTCCCTTACTTGGCATTTCCAAGTGTCAAACTTCTCTAGGGTCCTACAGAGCAGACCAGCATCATCCCAGGCTGTAAGCCCCCTCTGCCATTTCTCTAACCTTTATCAGTCAGCATTGTATCTACTTTCTGTCTTTCAGAAACATATTAAAATCTATTTTCTGCTAATTCCTTCTATTATTCTGTTCATTATTTTTTTATTTGTTTAATGGGATCTTGGCAGAGAGGAGATAAAATTGTTTGGTTAGTCAGCCACCATGATCCACAAGTCTATATACTTGTCAAATTTTAAAGTTCCTAAGTGTTTTCTGAATTTGGGGGGCTAATTGTAATTAGGAGCAATTAGCTATAAACTGGACAAACCTTACATTGTTTACCCATTAGTAGAAATAGAAGATTCATTAGGGTTAAAGCTCTGTGAAAGAGATTAGTAGACAACAACGAAATATAATTCTCCATTGCTCCATGGAAAGATGGCTTTAGTCCCTAAACTAACAATCAAATAATGGATATGCATAAAATTGACTCTAATGAGTAGAGTATTTTGCTATACTTCATTTCATTTGTTTATATTTTATCCTAATTTCTTTTTGAGTGGGTAGCTCTGTTGAGATGCTATGGAAAAGATTTATGAGACAATACTCAGCATGGGGCTTTCTTCACTCACTGTCATGGTCATAAGAAAGAGTCAGGAATTTTCCTCTGAGAAAAGATTTCCATAGAAACACTCTAATGCTGGATTCGAATCAACAGCCATATTGAAAAAAATTTTATTCTCTCTGTTTTATAGCTATTGAAACAGTATTGATCTGCCATTACATCACATAACTAGTTGCTTTGTATTTACCTCAAGGGAGGACCTAGCCACACTTGGATACAAGAGACACTAAAATGCCAAGTTATCTAAGGACAACATTGCAACTCTAGATTTATCTAATCTCACAGTGAAATGGTTTTCCTGGCCTCTCAGTTTTCTTGCCAGTCCTTTTCTCCCCCTTGGTGATTCTAGTTTTACAGTGTTTAAATTTCTGAACTTGTGTTCCAAGCCCTTTACTGTATTTCCCAACAGTGGTTTGTGTTTCACCACTAATTAACCTACCTGCCTCTAAGATACTTGCATCTTAGACTCTCCTTTGAATTAAATTTACTGACCTTTCCCTCTGGACTGATCTCTGAGATTCACTTTCTATACTCACATTCCTGTGAGCCAATCCTTGATTAATAGTCCACTAGCCATGTACCTATGTTCATATTCTTATCCACCAACCCCATGGGAATGTTTGGACCATTGTTTCTAGCCTTTCTTTCATCATGTGAGTCCTAGTGATAATAGTGGAACTTTTGTCCACAACATATTTCAGCATCAACTTAGACTGATAATGCATCTTTCCTAAAATCCTTCCCACTGCTTAATATTGCTACAGTGTTTAGAACATTTTCATCCTCTTGCAACCAATAGCCATCTGTTTCTTAATTTGCTTCTTATCTGTGTCCTGACTGTTGCAACTTTCTTTTCACAAGCTGCTTCTCTTTTACCCTTCCTCCATACTTGCTCTTGAATGTTGTGTTCAAATATGACTTAGAGGTAGTTTATGTGATTTATGTCTCCATTGGGAACCAGAATGGATTTTGTAGAATGCTAATGATGGTGAAATTTTGGACAAGGGAAAAATCTTAGTTTAAATTAAATGAATACCATGGGCAATCTCATTTTGGTCATAATCCTACTCTAACCTTTATTGGTCCAGCTTTGTAAAGGTAAACTGCAACATTGTTATAAAATTGTCAAAAGCCATTTAAGAATTCATAATTAAGAGGATGTATTTGAGCTAATGTTTTCTGAATCCAGAGCTCAGGATTACTGGAATGGTTTTATTCTGGTGCTTCTATAAATTCTATAGGTATATTCTAATTTTATAAACCAATTCTATTCACAAATGTTAGTCTTTAGTAATTTCCAAGTATTATACGTGGAAGTGTATGTTTTTTCTCCTTATGTGTCAAAGTGTCTTAAACTTCAGAAGTATGGGGAATTACAAATTAAGCAGACACTCCCAGGGGAAGGCAATGACATCCAGTATATATTGCTGCCCCTTTTATTCAAAGATGTCACTGATTTTACCCACACTTGTAGGGAGCAAAGACTAAATCTTCAACCAGAAATCCTTTCTATACGACATACATACAAACTGCTTTTTGATTTGTGACTGCAGCTGCTACTTGTAGAGCCTGTCACCATTGGTATTTCCGTGTTCAAATTGTGGTCAGCTAAAAAGCCTTCGTTCAAAAAGCTTCCAAATTCCATATAGTTGCATTCCAAGCTTGTCTCTATTTTCCCAAGCACCCCACAACTATATCATGTTATTTGAAGCTATGCTTTAGTGCATCCTTTAGACTATTTCTTATGCCACCCTTGCTTATGGTTATGCCATAAATATCACCATACCAAAGATGCTTGGGTATCCTTCTGTCATTGCATCTCTGCAAATGTCAGCAGTGAACATTGTTTTAATGCTCACAGACCAACTGACATCCAGAGTCTCAGTAATGGTAGTCCTCTCTTGCTATTTCACATTAAACATGATTCTGACTCTGACAATAGAACAGTGCAATGAGGTAGATATGACATCTGTGTTGGTTATGGATTTCAAAGTCATGCAAAAGCTGGACACAACTTACATTGTCCATTGATTAGAATCAGTTCAGTAAGTTTATGTGCTTCCAGCTTTGTTCTGGATGTTAGGAATAGAACTGAATCTAGAATCAGATGATTAGAGAAGGAGCCCATTTTCCCCCTTTGCATTAGTAGTTGTGTGTTTGAAATAACTCATCTTTCCCCTTGATGTGCATCTTACACAGATTTCACCTTATTCAGAGGACAGGTTCACACAGGTTCTGAACCTACAAATATAACTACCTTTAAGGAGCTTATTACCAATGGAGGGCAAAAGTAATATTAAAGATATGTAAGGCATTATTTGGCAAGTGTTAGGTGATCCATAAGCCCCAAATTGGGAGGTAAGAAAAGCCAGAGATTGAACTGGTTTATAGTATAATTTCTTACTATGGTGATGTCCTCAAACAAAGATACTGTTCTTTTTTATTCTTTCTACTTTGTAGTCACTTTGCATTGATGGACAGTGATTTTTAAGTCAAACTATCTAGGAAGCAGAATTCAGTGACTGCTTTTAGCTCTATTGAAAACTGTTAGTTATGTTTAGGTTCCATGTTTAGCCTTACTACATAATTTCAGTCATCATTAGGCATATTTACAACAGGGGATGGCAATCCCTGGCACTCACACCAGAGATGTCCAAGGTGCCAATTTCCTTTGGCATCTGGGCTGATTGCTGCCATCTCTAGCCCCTCCCCACTGGGGACAGCTCCCGTGAAATGCTGTGATCAATGTTGAGTGCTCTTGTTTGCTTGCTCTCAGCAGCTGGCACACTCCGTTCAGCAACTAGAACATATTGTGCTTCCCTTTTTGTCACACTGCTTTTAAAACTTTACTACCTCCTGTTATGTAGTGTAGTTATTGTACTACAAAGCAACTTGGGATTGTGTTTTATTTGTCTGTATATGTTAAAAATAGTATCTAATTCACCGTCCTCCATATGGTAAGACTCAATGCTTGTTCAGCAAACAACAACACCTTGAGTGACCCTCTCCAGACCTTTTGTTGAAAATCAGAACATGTTAAGGGTTCTTACAAGATTGGAAGTGTGTTCAGTGCCAGCTTCTGTATTCATTTTCTATCCATGACATACTCATCAAACTAGTTTGGGCAATCCTACTTCACTCATTGGTACTGTGACGCTCACAACTTGTCATGGTAGAATCATGTGGAGATTTTGTTAAATACCTCAGGGTATAAATGCTTTTATTTTATTTATTTTAAGGTCCCTGGTGATTGCTGATGGGTGATGGTAGTGATGACAGTGGTTGCAATAAGCAAAATAGACTTATTTAAGAACACTGAAAGATAAATCTTTAAAAAAAATCAGTGATTTGCCAATTTTGGAAATCCTGGTAGGTACCCACTTCCTCCTGAAAGATGAAGTACCAGTTTCTATAAACACATTAACTCTAGGAATGACAGAATAAAAGGTGAAAACCATAATCTATGTGAGAGCCCTGTTTTACCAGTAGCGAAAGAAGACAGACTTTTCAGTCTCCAGATAATGAACCAGTTAAGGAATGAACAACATAGCACTTTCTCTAAATGTGGTTCAGGGACCTCCTGCATCAAAATCCCATAGTGAGCAAGTTGAAAAATCAGATTCTAGGGTCTCATCTCAGCCTACTCAAACTAAATTTGGGGAGGGAAAGGCTGAAGATTCTACATTTTAACACTCACACCTAGTGATTCTGATGCACAACGAAGTTTGAGAATCACTGACCTACCAAGTCTCTCACTCTCAAGATCCCTTTGATTTGATTACTGCCAGTAGTGGTAATGAGGTTTTAGTCTACCTCGCCATAGTTAATCCTAAGAAATGAGGTCTGAGGGCGCCTGGGTGGCTCACATGGTTAAGCGTCTGCCTTCGGCTCAGGTCATGATCCCAGGGTCCTGGGATGGAGTCCTGCATCGGGCTCCTTGCTCAGCGGGGAATCTGCTTCTCCCTCTCCCTCTGCCTCTCCCCCTGCTTGTTCTCTCTCTCGCAAATGAACAAATAAAATCTTAAAAAAAAAAAAAAAGAAAAGAATTGAGGTCCAATTATGGTCCAGTACAATTCTGGCTTTAAGGAATGGTTTATTGATAGTCCTATTATTCTTCCAACAGATAGGTATTTATTAGGGACCTACTATGTGCCTCTACTCTCAAGAAGTTTATGAATAATTTTCTATGAATTATCTATACAATCAAATACATTAACTGTAAAATATAAAATGAATTAAATTTATTCTATGTCATGGTAAAAAGAGACAAAAGTACCCAATAATTTTATTGGTTTAGATATTAGAAAAAAATATGTAGCAATATCTGGAAAGTCACTAGCAGTAATGGGTATATCCTTCATGTCTCACTGTTAATGAATTGTTTCCAGCTGAGATCCCTATAATCTGCAGGTGCTGTTTACCATGTAATTTTACCATAGGAAACAAGGGTGTAATCAGTTAATAAAGTGTAAAGAATTAGATTTTTTTCCCTTGAGCAAAATGTCTGGCTGTGGCCAACATTCCTGATGCCTCCTCCCTTGTGCAATAGGAAAGCAATATTCAAAGAGAGAAGGCTGTTTTGTTCATATTCTGCAGCTTGCGTCTGGAGGCCTTGCTAATGCATGCAAAACTCAAGCTAGAATTCTAGACTTTTTGTGTGAGCAGCCACTGATTTTTGTCTTTGCCGTTATACTAAACAGAGGATAGTTTCTCATCCTACCTCTACTTGAGACTCAAATAAGGGCATTATGAATAAGGATCCTCTTTCAATTTAAGTAGTGTTTCATGTTGTTTTTCATCTGTTTTTTGTTGAGAAAATAGAAACTATATTTAAAACATTTTCATATACAGACAGTCCCCTTCTAATAAACACTTGATTTATGAATGTCCCATATTCATCAGCAGGCTCTCTTAAGGGACTTAAGCTATTCCTACTATGCATGGGAGCTAGGGTTGTTTCTGCTATCTGAAGGAGTTTGTTTCTCCCTTAGTCCTCCTCCTCTGGGAGCTTGAGTTCTCACACACTCCCATCAGACAATTAATTATGGAACAATTAATATATGAACACGTTCTCCTACTATTGCCACGAGGACACAAGAGTGTCCTAGAGGCCCTACCAGAACACCCATAGAAACTGAGACCATGAGGGAATGCAGAATATGAAAAATATTCTGGTATCATAGTTGGTGATGGCAAGGAAGGTCTCCATTTGGATTTCAAAATACCTTTACCCTAGAAATACCATTGTACTGTAATAACATACTTGTGTAAAACTCAGTTACCTTGACAAATTCACCTATCCAGACCACAACCAGGAATCAAGCAGTAAACAAATGGCCTCTAAGCTGCCAGAGAATATGCACCTTACTTATTGGAAAAGCCATTCAAAAATGCACTGACTACCTGTTTATTCTGTTTGTACATGATTCTAATTAGTTTTAACAAGATGTCAAGCCTATAGCAGATTATAAGCAGTAAATTTAAAGGGACTGGAAAAGATGTTATAGGTAGGTGAAGTGAAATCTGATAGTTGACAGCAAGAGAAAAAAAAAGTATTCTAAAAAGTTAAGAATTCAAAAACCAACCACAGTGAAATACTACATCCACAAGAATGCTTAAAATATTGACAATGTCAAGTATAGTAAAGATGCACAGAACTTGAACTCTCATACATTGCTGATGGGAGTATAAAATGGTACAGTTATTCTGGAAAACAGTTTAGCAGTTATGACAAATACATACCATATAACCCAGAAGTTCTACCCTGAGGTGTTTACCCATGAAAAATGAAAACATATCTCCCCAGAAAGACTCATACATTAATGCTCATATCAGCTTTCATAATAACCTTTTCATAATAACCAATTCATAATAATAATATAATAACCAATTCATAATAACCAATTTCATAATAACCCCAAACTGGAATTAACCCAAATGTCCCTCAACAGGTGAATGCATTAAAAGTAGTGGTATATCCATATAATAAAATACTATTCAGCAATAAAAAGGAAGGAACTACTGATACCCAAAAGAACATGGATGGGTTTCATAGACATTATGTTGAAAGGAAGAAACAACACACACAAAAAATTCAATCATATTGTATGATTCCATATTCTTGAAGTTCTAGAATGAGAAAAACTAAGCTATGGTGATAGAAATCAGAACAGTGGTTTCCTGGATTAGGGGATAGAGCTGAAAAATGACTGGGAGGGTCACAGGGAAAATTCTGGGGTGATGGAAATGTACTGTATCTTGATTTTGGTGGTGGTTACAAAGGCATGTATGTTTTTCAAAACTGCTCAAACTGTATGCTTAAAATGTGTGCATTTTGCTGTCTATAAATTATAACTCAAATTTTCATAAGGTACAAAAATTTACGAAAGAAAAACCTTCAGAGGATACCCCCTCCTGCAGGATAAAGCCTAAATTTCTTAACATAATCTGGCCCTTATTTAATGTCTCTTGGCTCATTTTTTTCCATCCCTTCCCACCTCCTACCATTTATTCTAAGGTACTTGTGTTTTCAAAAACTGCCACTCTCTTTCCTCTGAACCTCTAAACATGATGATCTCTTTGCCTAGAATTCCTTTTTGGCTTCCCATTCACCACTGAATCCTCACCATCCTTCAGGACTCAGAGGTGGCACCTCCTCCAAGAAGCCTCGTCCACTCCCAGTGTGTATTAGATGCTTTTCTCTTGCTCTCAGAGAACTGTACAATTCTAACAAAGCGTGTATTGCTCTGTAACACAATTGTATTTTTTAAAAACTTAAAACCATAGTGGACTGGGGCCATTTACTGTACAAGCAAATAGTCTTCTACATATTCAGTAAACCCTCAATTAAATCATAGATTGTAGACACGTTTCTATCCAAATAGCTGAAGTTTCAGCAAAGTTATCAAGAAAACTCTTCTATCCAGAATGACTTGTTCTTCTAGAGTTGCAAATGATTGATATTTTATTGTAAATAGTGGTTTGGGTTTATATTATTATTAGTATGATAACTTATTTATATTGTAAGTTAAGTAACTGTTTTTGGGCTTTATTTGGAAACCCAACCAGACTTTATTAAGTTGATTCTATGGGAAAAACCATTTTAAATTCCAATCAAGTGATTTAAAAATACTTCTCCATTGAACTGTGTGAAATTATTGATATTCAAGCATTTTGGACACAAAACAATAATTTCATATAGTTCAACCTAAATCTTTTTAAATACAACCCTATGGCAAGTTGGAGATTATACATTCATTTATTCATTTTATATTTAATACATGAATATATTCTGCAAGACATTAATCATGTACAGTAAGGCTATTGGGTGTGATTGTTCTATGTAAACAGTAAATCACAGGATTTTGAAGAAAGTTTGTGTAGAATGGTAAGGCCTTCTTAAGTCCCACCCATTTTTTTTTCCAATTAATCAGAAATGTAGCAGACATAAGGATTCTGGAGGGTTTTTTTTTTTTAAGATTTTATTTATTTATTTGACAGAAACACAGTGAGAGAGGGAACACAAGCAGGGGGAGTAGGAGAGGGAGAAGCAGGCTTCCTGCTGATCAGGGAGCCCAATGCAGGGCTTGATCCCAGGACCCTGGGATCATGACCTGAACTGAAGGCAGATGCTTAATGACTGAGCCACCCAGGCGCCCCTGGAGTTGTTTTTTGAACTAACACTAGGATGAAAATGCAGATTTATTTCTTCTTTTATAACCCTCAAACTATCTAACTAGTATAATTGGAGATTAATTTTAATAATAGTAATACTACCATTTATTGAGTGCATATTAAATGCTGGATACTGTACTAACCCTACAACTACTTTATGAGCAGAGTACTATTATTATTCCTATTTACAGATGAGAAAATTAAAATTTAAATAACTTTTCCAAGGTTACACAGCTATAAGTGTCAGAGTCAGGATTAGAATCACTCTCAGTCCTACTATTCAGTCCACAATTTACCTCAAGCATATTTTTTTAACCACAAAGAAGCACTCATACTGCAAGATTACAATTGACTTAAACGAATATATATTTAAGCTATGATTGTCATTAGTGAAACCAGGCCCATTCACATATGAAACATTGTATTATTATGAGAGATCATCATAAGACAGTAGAGGACTAAGTACCAAAATGAGCCTTATAGACTACGAGTGCTGTAGGAGTTCTGTGGAGTCTAGGAAAGGAAGAGAATACTTGTGCGCTTTGTCATGGCTAACTCCCAAAAGAATGTTGACATGACTGGTACTATCCAATCATAATTGGATGCATAGCATTCTGGGAACAAGCCAAAAGTTTAGCACAAATAGGAATGTGGAAAAGTTGTGGATGTATAATAATGAAGTCCCAGAGGGAGGAACAACCTGAAGTCTAATTCTGGGCAGACATCAGTACAGTATGTGAGGGAAGTTAGAAATTTGTGACTGAGCTCTCTGAACCCCAGAACTATGTGGAGAAATGGGACTTGAAGGATTACTTATTAGATATTTGGAGCAGAAGAGAAGGGATTCAGAGATTAACCAAAATTTCATGGTCGGAGTGACTGGAATAATGCATCAAAAGTAAAAGGATTTGGGGTAGAGGAGGAGTTGAGATGGTGGAGTAGTAGGGGGACCCTGGGCTTGCCTCGACCCTCAAACATAGCTGGATCAACAGCAAATCCTTTTGAACAACTAGGAAATTGACCTGATAAGAAAACAATCTGCACAATTGGAGGGAGAGAACATGGCAGATGCAAGGTTTGGAGACGTGAATTGGGGGAGAAAAAAGCCATGGTGCTGTGGAGGGGAAGGAGTTCTTTTCATGGAGAGAAGTCAAGGAGAGAGCAGCACATAGGGTTCGTGCAAGATGCCATGGTACAGGGATCCCCTGGGTCACCCTGGGAGAGAATATTTCCCCTTCCTAGAGTACATTTAGAAGAGGGTATATTGCCTCTGCAAGGACAAAAGGCCCACTGGGTGGGTGCCATTGAGCAGCCATTCAACAACAGGGGACAGAGGTGCACTGAGGGCAGATAACCTGGTTGTAACCTTTTGTTGTGCTTCACCATAGACTCCAGGCACCTGGGTGACCACATGACTGCTTTTCTGAGACAGAACGGTGCCTGGCACAGTGCTGAGTCCCTCCTCCAAGGGAGGGGAACATGTCCACATCTTGCCCAGTCCCTTAAGAGTTGGAGTTTTGAATACCAGCTTCTGGCCAAAGATAAAACATAGGAGAACTGTGGCTAGGCATGCCAATGGCCCAGGCACAGACAGGTTGAGTGCAGGGATCTGACAAAAGCCTGGAACACTGGAGGGGAGATTGTTCACTTTTCTGTGAGTGCCTCCTGAACAGCAATGGCTGGGAGTTCCCCTGCCTGGGGAAAAGAGGGTGGGGTGATGTGATCTTCCACCCCCCCAACCCCTCACCCCACCCACTGGCACAGTTGGACTACAGAGAGAAACACAGCGCCTCCAGTGGAGGCTGGACTCACACCAAACTCTGACCCCTGCACCCTACAGGAGCGTCTTTACTAGGGCAGGTCTGACTATGAGGCAGCACAGTGGGCCTCTCCCTCAGAAGACCAACACAGGCCCCCCACTTGTAAAAGTCTACTGATCATAGAGTGCTCCAAAGTGTCAGTTTTACTTTTGGCGTAAATAGGACCAGGCTTTTTTGTTGTTGTTCTTAATTTTCTATTTTTTTCTTTTTCTTTTTTTCTTTCTTCTTTGGAATCAGGCTCCTAGTTTTTTGTTCATTTGTTGGTTTGTTTCCTTTTCTCTTTTTTTAGATAAGGCTTCTTTTTTTTTCTTTTTCCTTATTTCTTTTTCTTTGGAATCAGGCTTAGAGTTTTTTGTTTGTCTGTTTGTTTGCTGTTTTGTTCCTTTTCCTTTTTTCTTGGATCAGGCTTTTTTTTTTTTTAATCAGACTTACCTTAACAAACAAATCAGAGGACACCTAGTTAAAAGTCCAAATACCCACTGCAAGGAGGAACTCTGCACAAGACTGAACTGTAGAAAAGAGTAGCCAAAACACAACAGCAGAGTGTATACAGCACACACCAGAAACACTTCGTGAAACGCCAGACCCTAGACAGTGTATGACACCTTCTTAATATACTATTGCTCTCAGGAGCAGGAAACATAACATAACATAACACACAGAAGACAGAAACCTAGATATAATGACAAGATGGAGGAATTCTCAAAAGACAGATCAAGAAGAAATCACAGCCAAGGATTTGCTCAAAACAGATATAAGCAATATATCTGAACAAGAATTTAGAACAACCATCATGAGACTACTAGCTGGGCTTGAAAGAAGCATAGAAGACACCAGAGAAAGCCTGGGTGAAGAGATAAAAGACCTAAAAACTAGTCAGGTCAAAATAAAAAATGCTATAACTAAGATGCAAAACCAACTGGATGTAATCACAATGAGGATGGAAGAAGTAATGAATAGGTGATAGAGAAGATAAAATTATGGAAAGTAGTGAAACTGTAAAGAAGAGGGAAAGAAAACTATTCGATCATGAATATAGACTTAGGGAATGCAGTGATTCCACAAAGCACAATAATATCCATATCATAGGAGTCCCAGAAGAAGAAGGGTGGGGAAAAGGTGCAGAAGGGCTTATTTGAACAAATTATAGCTGAAAACTTCCCTAATCTGGGGAAGGAAACAGGCATTCAAGTCCAAGAGTCACAGGGAACTCCCCTCAAAAATCAACAAAAACAGCTCAACACCGAGATAATATATCATACTGAAACCTACAAAATACAAAAAAAGAGGGAGAGCAAGAGAGAATTCTGAAAGCAGCTAGGGACAAAAGATCATTAGCCTACAAGGATAGACACATAAGATTAGCAGCAGTCCTCTCCACAGAAACATGGCAGGCCAGAAGAAAGTGGCATGATATATTCAATGTGCTAAATGGGAAAAATATGCAGCCAAGAATGCTATATCCAGCAAGATTGTCATTAAGAAAAGAAGGAGAGATAAAGAGTTTCCAGGACAAGCAAAAACTAAGGGAGTTGTGGACACTAAACCAATTCTGCAAGAAACATTAAAGGGGACCCTTTGAGTGGAAAAGAGAAACCAAAAGCAACAAAGACTAGAAAGGAACAGGGATAATCTACAGGAACAGTGGCTTCACAGGTAATGCAATGGCAGTAAATTCATATCTATCAGTAATTACTCTGTAAATGGACTAAATGCTCCAATCAAAAGACATAGGTATCAGAATGGAAAAGAAAAAAAAACACCCATCAATATGCTGCTTGAGCCAAAGACATCTCCAGATTGAAAGTAAGGGTGTGAAGGATCATCTATCATGGTAATGGACATCAAAATAAAACTGGAGTAGTCATACTTGATCAGACAAGCTAGATTTTAAACCAAAGACTGTAATAAATGAGGATGGGCACTATGTCATAATAAAGGGGTCTATCCAACAAGAAGATCTAATGATTCTAAATATTTATACCCCCACCTTGGGAGAACCCAAATATTTAAATCAGTTAATAACAAACTTAAGGAAACACATTGATAATAATACAATGACAGTAGTGGACTTTGACACCCCACTTATATCAATGGGGGGATCATCTAAGCAGAAAATCAACAAGGAAACAATGGCTTGGAATGACACAATAGACCAAATGGATTTAACAGCTATATGCAGAACAATCCATCCTGAAGCAGCAGAATACACATTCTTTTCAAGTGCACATAAGACATTCTCCAGAAGAGATCACATACTGGGTCACAAATCAGGCCTCACCCAGAACAAAAATACTGTGATCACACTACTATGAAATTTGATGTCAACCACACAAAAAAATTGGAAAGACCATAAATACATGGAGGTTAAAGAACACTCTACTAAAGAATGAATGGGCTAACCAGGAAATTAAAGAAGAAATAATACATGGAAGCAAATGAATATGAAAACACAACACTCCCAAACCTTTGGGATACAGCAAAGGTGGTCCTAAGAGGGAAATATATAGCAATATAGGCTTCCTAAAGAAGCAAAAAAAAAAAGTCTCAAATACACAATCTAACCTTACAACTAAAAGAGCTGGGAAAAGAACAGCAAATAAAGCCCAAAACCAGAAGAAGAAAGGAAATAACTAAGATTAGAAATAAATGATACAGAAATTAAAAAAAAAAAAAGTAGAACAGATCAATGAAACTAAGAGCTGGTTCTTTGAAAGAATTAACAAAATTGATAACACCCTAGCCAGATTATCAAAAAGAGAAAAGACTCAAATGAATAAAATCACAAAAGAAAGAAGAGAAATCAGAACAAATACCATAGAAATACAAAAAAATTATAAGAGAATTTTATGAGCAAATATATGCCAACAAATTGGACAATCTGGAAAAAAATGGATAAATGCCTAGAAACATATAAACTACCAAAACTGAAACAGGAAGAAATAGAAAATTTGAACAGACCCATAACTAGTGACGAAAATGAATCAGTAATCAAAAAATCTCCCAACAAATAAGAGTCCAAATGGCTTCCCAGGGGAATTCTACCAAATATTTAAAGAAGAATTGATACCTATTTTTCTGACGCTGTTCCAAAAAATAGAAATGGAAGGAAAACTTCCAAAATCACTCTTAGAGGGCAGCATTACATTGGTCCCAAAACCAGATGAAGACCCCACTGAAAAGGGGGATTACAAACCAATATCCCTGATGAACATGGATGCAAAAATTCTAAACACAATACTAGCCAATAGGATCCAACAGTACATTAAAAGGATTATTCACCACAACCAAATGGGATTTATCCTTGTACTTCAACAGTGGTTGAATATCCACAAACCAATGCAATACACTACATTAATAAAGGACAAGAACTATATGATCCTCTCAATACATGCAGATAAAGCATTTGACAAAGTACAGCATACTTTCTTGATAAAATCCCTCAAGAAAGTAGGTATAGAAGGAACATAGCTCAACATAATAAAGACCATATATGAAAGACCTACAGTTAATTTCATCCTCAATGGGGAAAAAACTGAGAGATTTTCCCCTAAGGTGAAGAATACAACAGGGATGTCCACTCTTATCACTGTTGTTCAACATAGTACTGGAAGTCCTAGCCTCATCAATCAAACAACAACAACAAAAATAAATAAAAGGCATCCAAATGGGCAAGGAAGAAGTCAAACGTTCACTCTTTGCAGAACACATGATACTCTATGTAGAAAACCCAAAAGACTCCACCAAAAATTTGATAGAAAGGGTTCATGCATTCAGCAAAGTGTCAGGATATAAAATCAACATACCAAAATCTGTTGCATTTCTATACACCAACAATGAAGCACCAGAAAGAGAAATCAAGGAGTAGAGATCCCATTTACCATTGTATCTAAAATCATAAGACACCTTGGAATAAACCTAACCAAAGTGGTAAAAGATCTGTACTCTGAAAACCATAAAGCACTGATGAAAGAAACCAAAGATGACACAAAGAAGTGGAAAAACATTCCATGCTCATGGATTGGAAGAAAAAAAATATTGTTAAAATGTCTATACTACCCAAAGCAATCTACACATTCTGTGCCATCCCTATCAAAATACCACCAGCATTTTGCACAGAGCTAGAACAAACAATCCTAAACTTTGTATGGAACCACAAAAGATCCCATATAGCCAAAGTAAGGTTGAAAAAGAAAACCAAAGCTGGAGGCATCACAGTCCCAGACTTCAAGCTGTATTACAAAGCTGTAATCATCAACACAGTATGGTCTTGGCACAAAAATGGACACATAGATCAATGGAACAGAACAGAGGACCCACAGCTATACGGTCAGCCAATCTTCAACAAAGCAGGAAAGAATATCCAATGGAAAAAAGACAGTCTCTTCCACAAAGGGTGTGGGGAAAACCGGACAGCAACACACAGAAGAATGAAACTGGACCACTTTCTTTCACCCATACACAAAAATAAATTCAAAATGGATGAAAGACCTAAATGTAAGACAGGGAACCACCAAAATCCTAGAGGAGAAAACAGGCAGCAACCCTTTGACCTTGGCTGCAGCAAATTCTTACTAGACACGTCTCTGGAGGCAAGAGAAACAAAAACAAAAATGAACTATCGGGACCTCATCAAGATAAAACGCTTCTGCACAGCAAAGGAAACAATCAATAAAACTAAAAGGCAACCAGTGGAATGGGAGAAGATATTTGCAAATGACATATCTGATAAGGGGCTAGTATCCAAAACCTATGAAGAACTTATCAAACTCAATACCCCCAAAATAAGAAAATCCAGTTAAGAAATGGGCAGAAGACATGAACAGACATTTCTCCAAAGAAGACATCCAGATAGCTAACAGACTCATGAAAAGATGCTCAACATCACTCATCATCAGGGAAATGCAAATCAAAACCACAATGAGATACCACCTCACACCTGTTCTGAGTGGCTAAAATTAACAGTATTGGAAACAACAGATGTTGGTGAGGATGCAGAGAAAGAGGAACCCTTTTGCACAGTTTGTGGGAATGCAAACTGGTGCAGCCACTCTGGAAAAGAGTATGGCGGTTCCTCAAAAAGTTAAAAATAGAACTACCCTACCACACAGCAATTGTACTACTAGGTATTTATCCAAAGGATACAAAAGTGCTGATTCGAAGGGGCACATGCACCCTGTGTTTTAGCAGTGTTTATAGCAGCACTATCAACAATAGCCAGTTTATGGAAAGAGCCCAAATATCCGTTGACTGATGAATGGATAAAGAAGATATGGTATATATATTCAATGAAATATTACTCAGCAAATCAAAAAGAATGAAATCTTGCCATTTGCAACAAGGTGGATGGAACTAGAGTGTATTATGCTGAGCGAAATAAGACAAATATCATATGATTGCACTCATATGTGGAATTTATGAATCAAAACAGATGAACATAGGGGAAGGGAAGGAAAAATAAAATAAGATAAAAACGGAGAGGGAAGCAAACCATAAGAGACTCTTAACTATAGAGAACAGACTGAGGGTTGCTGGAGGGGAGGTCAGTGGGGGGAGGATGGGCTAAATGGGTGATGGGTATTAAAGAGGGAACTTGTTTGGATGAGCACTGGGTATTATATGTAAGTGATGAATCACTAAATTCTTCTCCTGAGACCAATATTACAGCATGTGTTAAAAATAATAATAATAATTAATGGCAAAGATGGCACATCCATATCATGAAATAATAATGTAGCCATAAACATAAAGACATAGATCTATTTGGACCATAGAAATATATTTTTGAATGAAGAAAACAGGCTATAAGCAGTATAAAACCAAATGAAAATAATCTCACTTATGTAAAAAATATATGGATAGAAATACAATGGTGGTTATCTAGGAGAGATGAGATTTTTGTGATTTTTATTTTATTCATATTTTTATATTATTTAAAGTTTCACAATAAAAATAATGCTAAGTTATGGTCCAAAAAATTAAATCTGTTTGTACAGTGGAGGAGAAGATGGGCTTAGGTTTTAGGTACACTGATTTAAGGTGAAGCTACACTGTCTACAGAAAGCCAGTTTTTTTATGTTGGCTATGGTTGACTGGGGTCACTCTTTGACTCATCTGCTTTTTATTTTTATAGATGGCCCTTCTGAATTTCTTCTTCCCTGAAGAAAAATCATACTCTGAAGAGGAAAGTAGGCGTGTTCGCCGCAATAAAAGAAGCAAAAGCAGTGAAGGTGCGGATGGTAAGTCTGTTTGGGTGATCTTTTATCACGTGTTATAATAAATGAGAAGTATCCTTTTGAGAACTGCCTTCTCAAGTGTGCTTCACTATCTCACATATCGTCCATAGACCAAAGGTCAGAGAAGTTTTTTTCCAGCCTAATCGATGAATCAGTCCATAAAGCTTGACATAAAGCTGACTATACAAGTATCCTCTTTCCTCCAACCCCAGATATTTTCATTCCTTGCACAGTATATCTGAGAGCCATGGTAGCATTTATATCTCTCATGATTACACTCCATGAGGACCTCATCTCTCCGGGGGACACCCCCATCTACTAAGGCCATGAAGAGGATTCGCCAGTCCTATTCTTGGAATTGACAAGAGTGTCATGGTGGCACTTACATGATGTGTTAATCCCAGTGGTAATCATATCAATATTGGTATCAGCTACCATGCTCAAACATGAATTAGAGCTTTTAGAACCCATCTATAAGCTCCTTGAGGGTAGGGGATCATTTATCTTTATATAACTCTAGAATCTAGCCTAGTACCTGGCAAATTGTTGGTGTTTGTAATGTAAGTTGATGATGTTGATTTCCCCTTCAGCAAGGTTATGATGTGCCATTAAAGCCCTTCTTACTGATGCGCCTGGGTGGCTCAGTCATTAAGCGTCTGCCTTTGGCTCAGGTGGATTGAGCCCCACATCGGGCTCCCTGCTCGGCGGAGAGTCTGCTTCTCCCTCTCCCACTCCCCCTGCTTGTGTTCCCTCTCTCGCTGTGTCTCTCTCTGTCAAATAAATAAAATCTTAAAAAATAACAAATAAAGCCCTTCTTACTGAGGATGAGACAGTTGTGAGTTAACTAGCTATGCATTTTGTGAGGCATAACAAAATGTCACGCTAGCTCCTGGGCAGGGTCTTTGAATGCTGTTTCAACATCACTCTGTCAAATGACAGAATGTACATCCTTGGCACAGGAATTTGTAGAATGCAGAGCTCTGGACTGCTGCAAAGCCATCTGGATTTAAAGACAGCATGTGTCTGGCTACATCTGCCTAAGATATATGTTGGGTGGGGGTTACAAAACAATATGAGTATTTAAAGATGAAAATCAGATTTTTAACCTGATATTTGTCAATATGAGTAAGGGCCAGTAATGGAAGCAGTTCCAGAAGGCATGAGCTACTGAAGAAATGGAGCCAGGAATTTGTCAGTAGGAGCAAGAAGAAGTAGAACTAAATGAAATCTGAAAAGGGCTCACAACAAGGATTGTAATAAAAAAGGACAGTTAGAGAAATAAGGTAAGTGGGATGTTCCAGTCTCTAGAGGTGGTGCATTATTGAGCCCTTGAATGGACAACTGGACCAGTGGGGCCATTCTTTAGAGCAGTCACTTTACATATAATTGGTGACCAAGTTCATGCCTAGGAAATGTGGTCCATGAAGGCACCCATTATTCACAAACTGCTTGCAGCCAGTTCCCTGAAGTCTTCAGAAGGCTATGGTGAAGCTGAGAACTGAGAATCATTGTCCCTTTCTTCTAATCATCTCACCCTTCGATACATGTAGGTTTTCCTATCTTCAACTTGTCCCCTGGAGGCTACTTCTAGAACCACCAAATCTTTCATATTCCCTGGTTGCTAAAGAGGAGAGGTGAGAGGTGCTAAGAGCAATATCACCTTCTGCTGTGGGCATGGTCTGCAGTGGGAAGTCTAATAGATTCTAAAGTTTACCACTTCATCTGGCCTCCCAAGTTTTCTCTTAAAGAACGAAGCTTCTTCCTCTCTCCCAAACCACTTTATCTGGATCTCTGCTACTGATCTTCTTTACAGTGTTTATTCCATTTTGATACAAAGTATTTTTTCTCTCTGGACAAGGCAGAAGCTTCCCTTATTAATTCGTAGCACTCCTTATCTCATTTCCTCCTGGGCTGATAGTCACTAGATTTCATCACTATGTGTTGATCCCCAATTTCTAATGGAATACCAGATATTTTTCTTTTTGTTAATTTAAATTCAAGTTGGTTAACATGTACTGTGGTATTGGTCTCAGGAGAATTTAGTGATTCATCATTTACATATAATACCCAGTGCTCATCCCAACAAGTTCCCTCTTTAATGCCCATCACCCATTTAGCCCATCCTCCCCCCACTGACCTCCCCTCCAGCAACCCTCAGTCTGTTCTCTATAGTTAAGAGTCTCTTATGGTTTGCTTCCCTCTCCGTTTTTATCTTATTTTATTTTTCCTTCCCTTCCCCTATGTTCATCTGTTTTGATTCATAAATTCCACATATGAGTGCAATCATATGATATTTGTCTTATTTCGCTCAGCATAATACACTCTAGTTCCATCCACCTTGTTGCAAATGGCAAGATTTCATTCTTTTTGATTTGCTGAGTAATATTTCATTGAATATATATACCATATCTTCTTTATCCATTCATCAGTCAACGGATATTTGGGCTCTTTCCATAAACTGGCTATTGTTGATAGTGCTGCTATAAACACTGCTAAAACACAGGGTGCATGTGCCCCTTCGAATCAGCACTTTTGTATCCTTTGGATAAATACCTAGTAGTACAATTGCTGTGTGGTAGGGTAGTTCTATTTTTAACTTTTTGAGGAACCGCCATACTCTTTTCCAGAGTGGCTGCACCAGTTTGCATTCCCACAAACTGTGCAAAAGGGTTCCTCTTTCTCTGCATCCTCACCAACATCTGTTGTTTCCAATACTGTTAATTTTAGCCACTCAGAACAGGTGTGAGGTGGTATCTCATTGTGGTTTTGATTTGCATTTCCCTGATGATGAGTGATGTTGAGCATCTTTTCATGAGTCTGTTAGCTATCTGGATGTCTTCTTTGGAGAAATGTCTGTTCATGTCTTCTGCCCATTTCTTAACTGGATTTTCTTATTTTGGGGGTATTGAGTTTGATAAGTTCTTCATAGGTTTTGGATACTAGCCCCTTATCAGATATGTCATTTGCAAATATCTTCTCCCATTCCACTGGTTGCCTTTTAGTTTTATTGATTGTTTCCTTTGCTGTGCAGAAGCGTTTTATCTTGATGAGGTCCCGATAGTTCATTTTTGTTTTTGTTTCTCTTGCCTCCAGAGACGTGTCTAGTAAGAATTTGCTGCAGCCAAGGTCAAAGGGTTGCTGCCTGTTTTCTCCTCTAGGATTTTGGTGGTTCCCTGTCTTACATTTAGGTCTTTCATCCATTTTGAATTTATTTTTGTGTATGGGTGAAAGAAAGTGGTCCAGTTTCATTCTTCTGTGTGTTGCTGTCCGGTTTTCCCCACACCCTTTGTGGAAGAGACTGTCTTTTTTCCATTGGATATTCTTTCCTGCTTTGTTGAAGATTGGCTGACCGTATAGCTGTGGGTCCTCTGTTCTGTTCCATTGATCTATGTGTCCATTTTTGTGCCAAGACCATACTGTGTTGATGATTACAGCTTTGTAATACAGCTTGAAGTCTGGGACTGTGATGCCTCCAGCTTTGGTTTTCTTTTTCAACCTTACTTTGGCTATATGGGATCTTTTGTGGTTCCATACAAAGTTTAGGATTGTTTGTTCTAGCTCTGTGCAAAATGCTGGTGGTATTTTGATAGGGATGGCACAGAATGTGTAGATTGCTTTGGGTAGTATAGACATTTTAACAATATTTTTTTTCTTCCAATCCATGAGCATGGAATGTTTTTCCACTTCTTTGTGTCATCTTTGGTTTCTTTCATCAGTGCTTTATGGTTTTCAGAGTACAGATCTTTTACCACTTTGGTTAGGTTTATTCCAAGGTGTCTTATGATTTTAGATACAATGGTAAATGGGATCTCTACTCCTTGATTTCTCTTTCTGGTGCTTCATTGTTGGTGTATAGAAATGCAACAGATTTTGGTATGTTGATTTTATATCCTGACACTTTGCTGAATGCATGAACCCTTTCTATCAAATTTTTGGTGGAGTCTTTTGGGTTTTCTACATAGAGTATCATGTGTTCTGCAAAGAGTGAACGTTTGACTTCTTCCTTGCCCATTTGGATGCCTTTCAGATATTTTTCTTTAAACAGTATACTTAGGAGGAACCCAAGAGCCCTTAGAGGTAGGAGTATAGAATGTCTAGAGGTCCTGGGATTCAAATAAATTTCTAGCCTTTCACCTGGGAAGCTACAGAACCATTTTTTAGATGGGGTGGGAGATTCAATGAGTTAAAGAGTGAGGAGCCAATCCAAATATTCTTTAAATTTGAACAGTTTCTATAACTCTATTCAGTGTATGCTATATATTTATTCAATGCATTCATCAAATATTTACTGAGAAAATATAGCAGCTTATTATAATTCTATAATGGAAATGCCAGAAGGATAGTGGTATTATCAATTTTGTTCACTTTTATATCCCCATGTCCTAGAAAAGGACCTGGCCAATAGGAGACCCTCACTAGATGTTTCTTTTTGCCCTCAATGAGCTTAACTTACACTGTAGAAAAAATGGACAGTAAATAAAATTGTTGGTGGTAAATGTTGTGGAAAGAAATATAATAGGGAAAAAGGGAGAGAAAGTGATGTGCGCTGGAAAGTTATCAGGGAAGGCCTCTCTAATAAGGGAACATTTGAGAAGGGATCGGAATGAAATGAAGGTATAGGCCCTGCATATATTTTGGGGAGGAGGAGAAAGAGAGAAGAAATAGTAAATAAAAATGCTCTGTAGCAGAAAATTTCTTGGTATTTTCTAGAAAGATCAGTGTGGCTAGGAACAGAGTGAGCAAGAAAGAGAGGGAAGGAGATGAGATCAGTGGGCACAGTCAAATATAGACCCTTGTAGGACAAGGTAAGGACTCTGACATTTATACTGTGTAAGATGGGGACCATTTGGAGGATTTTGAACAGAGATTCAACATGATCTGGCCTCTGTTTTAACAGAATCCCTCTTTCTGCTGAATTGAAAATAGCTGTAAGCAATGTTGGTGGGAATGCAAACTGGTGTAGCCACTCTGGAAAACATTATGGAGATTCCTTAGAAAGTTAAAAATAGAATTACCCTATGATCCAGCAATCCCACTACTGGGTATTTTCCCCAAGAATACAAGAACACTAATTTGAAAAAAATACAAGAACACTATGTTTATAGCAGCATTATTCACAACAACCAAGATACAGCAGCAGCCCAAGTGTCCATCAGTTGATGAATGGATAAAGAAAGATGTGAGAAACACACACACACACACACAGTGGAATTTTATTCAGACATAAAAAATGATGAACTTTTGCCATTTACAATGACATGGATGGAGCTAGAGAGTATAATACTGAGTGAAATAAATCAGAGAAATAAAAATGCCATATGATTTGAAATTTAAGAAACAAAACAAATGAGCAAAGGAAAAATAAGAGAGACAAAGCAAGAAACAGACTATAGAGAACAAAGTGATGGTTAACAGAGGTGAGGTGCCTGAGGAAATGGGGATTAAGGAGAGCATTTGCTATGATAAGCACCAGGTGATGTATGGAATTACTGATCACTATATTGTATACCTGAAACTAATATAACATTGTATGTTAACTATACTGGAATTAAAATTAAAAAAATAATAAAAATTAAATGAGAAAATAGATGCAGGGAGAAAGAACAGAAGGAGGATGACCTATTAGGGGAGTATACCAATAATCCAGGGAAAAGATGAGGTTGGTTTAGAGCAGGGTGGGGACAATGTGAGTGGTGAGATAGTGATTAGAGTCTGGATAGATTTCAAAAGAATACCTGACAGGATTGTCAGATTGATTAGATAAGTAGTATGAAAGACAGAGAAGAGCCAGGGCTGACCTCACAGTTTTGGACTTAAAGTACTAGACTAGTAGAATTGCCATTTCTGAGATAAGAAAAGAACAGGGGAGGTACAGGGTAAAGTACGGAGAGAGAAAGAAGAATTTAGGTGAAAATGAAGGAGCAGGAGGTTCAGAATGGGTCTAAACTTAAGTGACTATCAACTGAATATAGACTGCTATATGCATAACACATTTTATATGAACCTAATGGTAACCACATATCAAAAACCTATAATAGATACACACAAAATAAAGAGAAAGGAATCCAAGCACATCACTAAATAAAGCCATCACACCACAAGGGAAGAGAGCAAGAGAAGAAAGAAAAGTAAAGAACTAAAGAAGAGGAGCACCTGGGTGGCACAGTCAGTTAAGCATCTGACTTCTATTCAGGGCATGATCTCAGGGTCCTGGGATCCAGCACTATGTCAGGCTCCCTGCTCAGTGGGGAGTCTGCTTGTCCCTCTGCCCCTCCCCCCACTCCTGCACTTGCTTTTGCTCTCTCTCTCTCAAATAAATAAATAAAATCTTTTAAAAAATTAATTAAATAAAAGAACTAAAAAAAACACATAAAACAAGTAACAAAGTGGTACTAAGTATATACCTATTTATAATTACTTTGAATGTAAGTGAACTAAATGCTCCAATCATAAGACATAGGTGACTGAATGGATAAAAAAGCAATGCTGCCTATAAGAGACAAATTTCAGACCTAAAGACTCATGCAAATTGAAAGTGGAGGGATGGAAAAACATTTGCCATGCAAATGGAAGCATAAAGGAAACTGAGGTAGCAATAGTTCTATCAGACAAATCAGACTTAAAGACCAAGATTGTAACAAGAGACACAGAAGGACACTACATAGGGGCACCTGGGTGGCTCAATCATTTAAGCATCTGCCTTCAGCTCAGGTCATGATTCCAGGGTCCTGGGATCAAGCCCTACATTGGGCTGCCTGCTCGGTGGGGAGTCTGCTTCTCCCTTAACATCTCTGTGTGCTCCCTCGCTCTCTCTCTCTCTCAATTAAATAAATAATTCTTAAGGAAGGAAGGGAAAGAGAGAGAGGGAGGGAGGGAGGAAGGAAGGAAGGAGGAAAGAAAAAGAAAAGAAAGAAAAGCCTTGTTAAAAAAAAGAAGGACACTACATAATGATAAAGGGAACAAGAAAGAAAGAGGGAAGGAAGGGAGGGAGGGAGGGAGGGAGGAAGGAAGGAAGGAAGGAAGGAAGGAAGGAAGGAAGGAAGGAAGGCCTTGTTAAAAAAAGAAGAAGGACACTACATAATGATAAAGGGAACAATCCATCAAGAGGATATAACGATTGTAAATATTTATGGACCCAATATAGGACTACCTGAATGCAAAAGGTAATTATTAACAGATATAAAAAAAGAAACTGACAGTAATACAATAATAATAGAGGACTTTAACACCCACTTACAGCAATGGATAGATCATCCAAACAGAAAATCAACAAGGAAACAATGGCTTTCAATGACACACTGGACCAAATGTACCTAACAAATATATTTAGAACATCCCATCCTAAAACAGCAGAATACACATTCTTTACAAATGCACATGGAACATTCTCCAGAAGAGGTCACATGTTAGGCCACAAAACAAGTCTCAATAAGTTTTAAAATATTGAAATCATGTTGTGCATCTTTTTTGACTACAATGGTATGAAACCAGAAATCAATCATAAGAAAAAAATCTAGAAAGAACACAAATACATGGAGGTTAAATAACATGCTTCTAAACAATGAATGATTTCTTCAACCAAGAAATCAAAAAGGAAATCAAAAAAACACATAAAGACATAGGAAAATGAAAAAAAATGATCCATAATCGTTGGGATGCAGCAAAAGCTATTCTAAGAGGGAATATTATAGGAATACAGGCCTACATCAAGAAGCAAGAAAAATCTCAAATAAACAACCTAACCTTTAACCTAAAGGAGCTAGAAAAATAAAAACAAATAAAGCCCAAAGTCAGTAGAAGGATGAAAATAATAAAGATTAGAGCAGAAATAAATGAAATAGAGGCTGAAGAAATAATAGAACAGATCACTGAAATTAGGAGCTCATTCTCTGAAAAGATAACATGGAACTGGAGGAGATTATGCTAAGTCAAATAAGTCAATCAGAGAAAGACAATTATCATATGGTTCCATTCATATGCGGAACATAAGGAATAGCAGGAGGAATAGAGGAGAAGGGAGGGAAAACTGAATGGGAAGAAATCAGAGAGAGAGAGACAAACCATGAGAGACTCTGGATTCTGGGAAACAAACCACGGGTTACAGAAGGGTGGGAAATGGGGGGATGGGTAACCAGATGATGGGTATTAAGGAGGGCATGTGTTGTGATGAGCACTGGGTGTTATATGCAACTAATGAACTGTTGAACACTGCATCAAAAACTAATGGTGTACTATATGTTGGCTAAGTGAACATAATAAAAAAAAATAAACAAAATTGATAAACCTTTAGCCAAACTCATCAAAGAAAGAGAGAGAGAGAAATGACTTAAATAAATAAAATCAGAAATGAAGGACAAATAACAACCAGTACCAGAACAATACAAACAATTACGAGAATATTATGAAAAATTATATGCCAACAAATTGAACAACCTAGAAGAAATTTCCAGGATAAATTCCTAGAAACATATAACCTTCCAAAACTGAAACAGGAAGAGTTACAAAATTTGAATAGATTGATTACTAGCAACAAAATTGAGTTAGTAATTAAAAAAAAAAAACGCCCAACAAACAAAAGTCCAGGACCAAAGGGTTTCACAGGTAAATTCTACCAAACATTTAAAGAAGAGTTAGTACCTATCCTTCTTAAATTATTCCCAAAAAATAGAAGAGAAAGGATAGCTTCCAAATTAATTGTATGAGGCCAGCATTATCCTGATACCCAAACCAGAAAAAGGCACAACAAAAAAAGAAAACTACAGACCAATACTCTGATGAACACAGACACAAAAATCTTCAAAATATTAGCAAATTAAATAAAATAACATATCCAAAAACTCATCCATCATAATCAAGTAGGATTTATTCCAGGGATGCAAGTGTGGTTCAATATTCATAAATCAATCAGTGTGATACATCACATTAACAACAGAAAAGAAAAAATCAAAATCAATGCAGAAAAAGGTTTTGATAAAGTATAATACCCATTCATGATTAAAAACTCTCAACAAAGTAGGTTTAGAGGGAACATACCTCAACATAATGAAGGCCATATATAAAAACCCACAGCTAATATCATTCTCAATGGGGAAAAACTGAGCTTTTCCTGTAAGATTAGGAAGAAGACAAGTATATCCCCTCTCACCACTTTTCTTCAACATAGTACTAGAAGTCCTAGCCACAGCAATCAGACAACAAAAAGAAATAAAAGGTATCCAAATCAGCCAAGAAGTAAAACTTTTGCTATTTGAGGATAACATGATACTATATGTAGAAAACCTGAAAGTCTCCACCAAAAACTTGCCACAACTGATAAGTGAACTCAGAGAAGTTGCAGGGTACAAAATCAATGTACAGAAATCTGTTGCATTTCTATACGCTAACAATGAAATAGTAGAGAAATTAAGAAAACAATCCCATTTGTAATTGCACCAAAAATAATAAAGTACCTAGGAATAAACTTAACCAAGGAGATGAAAAACCTATACTCCAGAAACTATAAAACATTGGTGAAAAAAATTGAGGATGACCCAAATGGAAATATATTCCATGCTCATGGATTGGAAGAACAAAATTGTTAAACTGTCCATGCTGCCCAAAGTTATCTAGAGATTCAGTACAATCCCTATCAAAATACTAACAACATTTTTCACAGAACTAGAGCAAATAATCCTAAAATTTGTCTGTAACCAAAAAAGACCTCAAATAACTGAAACAGTCTTGAAAAAGAACAAAGCTGGAGATATCACAATCCTAGATTTCAAGATATACTACATAGCTGTAATAATCAAAACAGTATGGTATGGGTACAAAAATAGACACACAAGTCAGTGAAACAGAATAGGGTCCAGAAATAAACCCAAGCTTTTCTGGTCTATTATTCTACAACAAAGGAGGCAAGAATATACAGTGGGGGAAAGGCAGTGTCTTCAACAAATTGTGTTGGGAAAACTGGACCACTTTCCTACACAATACACACACAAAAAAACCCTGAAAATGGATTAAAGATCTAAATATGAGACATGAAATTATAAAATTCCTAGAAGAAAACATAGGCAATAATTTCTGCCAATGAAACATTTTCTGCTATGGAAACATTTTCTGGATATGTCTCCACTGACAAGGGAAACAAAAGCTAAATTAAAATATTAGGACTATACCAAAATTAAAAGCTTTGGCATAGTGAAGGAAACCATCAACAAAACAAAAAGGCAATGTACTGAATGAGAGTAGATATTTGTAAACAATATGTCCAATAAAGGGTTAATATCTAAAATGTATGAAGACCTTATACAACTCAACATCAAAAAATAATCCATTTTTAAATGAGCAGAGGAGCTGATTAAACATTTTTCAAAGAAGACATACAGATGGACAACACACATGTAAAGATGCTCAACATCACTAATCATCAGGGTATTGCAAATTAATACTACAATAAAGATCATTTTATACTTGTCAGAATAGCTAAAATAAAAAACACAAAAAAATAACAAGTGTTGCCAAGGATATGGAGAAAAAGGAAATCTTCTACACTGTTGGAGGGAATGCAAATTGGTGCAACCATTGTGGAAAATAGTATGTATATTCCTCAAAAAATTAAAACTAGAATTACAGTATGATCCAGTAATTCCACTGCTGGGTATTTACCCAAAGCAAATGAAAACCCTAATTCAAAAATATATATACACCCCTGTGTTTATTGCAGCATTACTTACAATAGCCAAATTATGGAAGCAGCCAAAGTGTCCATCAATAGGTGAACACATATACACACCCACAATGGAATATTACTCAGCCACAAAAATAATAAAATTTTGCCATTTGTAACAACATGGATGGATCTAGAGGGTATAATGCTAAGCAAAATAAGTCAGAGAAAGACGTACCGTATGATTTTAGTCATGTGGAATTTAAGAAACAAAAAACTGTACAAAGGAAAGAGACAAAAAAGATGCTTAAATATAGAGAACAAACAGGTGGTTGGTGGAGGGGAGGTGGTTGGGGGATGGGTGAAACAGATAAAGGGGATTAAGGGTACACTTAACTTTTTTTACATTTTATTTGAATTCCAGTTAGTTAACATACAGTGTTATATTAGTTTCAGGTGTACAATATAGTGATTCAACACTTAACATACATCACCTGGTATTCATAACAAGTTCACTCCTTAATCCCTATCACCTATTTATCATCTATCTTCTTTTTTTGAGTAATTTTTAAATTTTGTATTATTTAAATTCAGTTATTTAACATGTAGTGTATTATTAGTTTCAGAGGTAGAGTTTGTGATTCATCAGTTGCATATAACACCCAGTATCACCTGTCTTCTTTATCCATTCATCAGTCAATGGACACTTGGGCTATTTCCATAATTTGGCTATTATACATAATGCTGCTATAAACGTTGGGGTGCATATGTCCCTTTGGATTAGGATTTTTATATTCTTTGAGCAAATAGCTATTAGTGGGTTTGCTGCATCATAGCTTAGTTCTATTTTTAACTTTTTTGAGGAACCTCCATACTGTTTTCCAGAGTGGGTGCATCAGTTTGCATTCCCAGCAACAGTGCAAGAGGGTTCCCCTTTCTCCACATCCTCACCAACACCTGTTGCTTTTTGTTGACTTTAGCTATTCTGACAGCTGAGAGGTGATATCTCATTCTAGTTTTGATTTGAATTTCCCTGATGATCAGTGGTGAGGAGTGACTGTCTGTTGGCCATCTGTATGTCTTCTTTGGAAAAATGTCTATTCATGTCTTCTGCCCATTTTTTAACTGGATTATTTGTTTTTTGGGTGCTGAGTTTTATAAGTTGTTTGTATATCTTGGATACTAACCCTTCATCAGATGTGTTATTTGCAAATACTTTCTCCCATTACATAGGTTGCCTTTTAGTTTTATTGATATTTCCTTTGCTGTGCAAGAAGCTATCTATTTTGATGCAGTCCCAATAGTTTATTTTTGCTTTTGTTACCCTTCCCTCAGGAGACATAACTAGAAAAAAAGTTGCTATGGCCAATGTCAAAGAGGTTACTGCCTGTGTTCTCTACTAGGATTTCCATGGTTTCATGACTCACATTTAGGTCTTTCATCAATTTTGAGTTTATTTTTGTGTATGGTGTGAGAAAGTGGTACAGTTTCTTTCCTTTGCATGTAGCTGTCCAGTTTTCCTTACACCATTTTTGAAGAGACTTACTTTTTTCCCATTGGATATTCTTTCCTGCTTTGTTAAAGAGGAATTGACAAGAGTTGTGGGTTCCTTTCTGGATTTTCAATTCTGCTCTGTTGATCTATGTATCTATTTTTTGCCACTACCATCCTGTTTTGATCGCTACAGCTTTGTCATACAACTTGAAATCCAAAATTGTGATGCCTCCAGCTTTGCTTTACTTTTTCAAGGTTGCTTTGGCTATTCAGGGTTTTTTCATGGTTCCATACAAATTTTAGGATTGTTTGTTCTAGCTCTGTGAAAAATGCTGTTGGTATTTTGATAGGTATGGCCTTAAATATGTAGATTGCCTTGGGTACCATAGACATTTTAACAATACTTGTTCTTCCAATCCATGAACATGAAATATCTTTCCATTTCTTTGTCTCATCTTCAATATCTTTTATCAGTGTTTTATATTTTTCAGAGTACAGGTCTTTCACCTCTATCGTTAGGTTTACTCCTAGGTTTCTTATAATTTTGGGTGCAGTTGTAAATGGGACTGTTTTCTTAATTTCTCTTTCTGGTGCTTCATTATTGGTGTATAGAAATACAACCGATTTCTGTATGTTGATTTTTGTATCCTGTGAATTACTGAGTTTGTTGATCAATTCTAACAGTTTTTTGGTGAAGTCTTTCAGGTTTTCTATATAGAGTATTATGTCATCTGCAAATAGTGAAAGTTTTATTTCTTCCTTGCTGATTTGGATGCCTTTTATTTCTTTTTGTTGTCTGATTGCTGTAGCTAGGACTTCCAGTACTATGTTCACTAAAGGCAGTGAGAGTGGATATCCTAGTTTTTTTCCTGAGTTTAGTGAAGAGGCTTTCCAGTTTTCTCCATTAAGGATGATGCTAGCCATGGATTTTTCATATACAGTGTTTATTATGTTGAGGTATGTTCCCTGTAAAGCTACTTTGTTGAGAGTTTTTATCATGAATGGATGTGGTAACTTTGCCAAAATCTTTTCCTGCATCTATTGAAAGAATCATATGGCTCTTCTCCTTTCTTTTCTTAATGTGATGTATCAAGTTGATTGATTCATGAATATTGAACCACCTTTGCAACCCAGGAAAAAACCCCACTTGATTGTGGAGACTGGTTTTTTTAGTGTATTTTTGGATTTGGTAGCTAGTATTTACTGAGGATTTTTGTATCTATGTTCAGGCATATTGTAGTTTGTGTGTTTGTTTTACTGGGATTTTTATCTGGTTTTGGTATCAGGATAATGCTTGCTCATAGAATGATTTTGGAAGTTTTCCTTCCTTTTCTATTTTTTGGAATAGTTTAAGAGGAATAGGTATTAATTCTAATATTTGGTAGAATTTGCCTGTGAAACCATCTGGTCCTGGACTTTTGATTCCATTTCTTTGCTGGTAATCTGTTCAAATTTTCTATTTTTTCCTGTTTCAGTTTTGGTAATTTGTATGTTTCGAGGAATTTATCCATTTCTTCCAGGTTGTCCAATTTGTTGGTGTATAGTTTTTCATAATTTTCTCTTATAATTGTTTATATTTCTGTGGTGTTGGTTATTATTTCTCCTCTCTCATTTGTGATTTTATTTATTTGGGTCCTTTTTCTTTTCTTTTTGATAACTCTGGCTAGAGGTTTATCAACTATGTTGATCTTCTCAAAGAACAAGCTTCTGGTTTCATTTTATCTGTTCTATTATTTCTTAGTTTCTATATCATTTATTTCTTCTATAATCATTATTATTTCCTTCATTCTGTTGGTTTTAGGTTTTATGTGTTGTTCTTTTTCTAGCTCCTTTAGGTGTAAGGTTGTTTATTTGAGCTTTTTCTTGCTCCTTAAGGTTGGCCTGTATTGGTGTAAACTTCCCTCTTAGAACCACTTTTGCTGCATCACAAGTGTTTTGGACTGTAGTGTTTTCATTTTCATTTGTTTCCGTGTATTTTTTACTTTCTTTTTGTGTATGTATCTTTTAATTTCTGGTTGACCCATTCATTGTTTAGTAGCAGGTTATATAACCTCCATGTATTTGTGGTCTTTCCAGATTTTTTTTTTTTTTTTTGTGGTTGATTTCTAGTTTCATAGTGTTGTGGTCAGAAAAGGTACATGGTGTGGTTCCATTCGTGAATTTGTTGAGGCCTGTTTTGTGCCCTAATATATGATCTATTCTGGAGAATGTTCCATGTGCACTTGAAAAGAATGTGTATTGTGCTGTTTTAGGATGGAATGTTTTGAATATATCTGTTAAGTCCATCTGGTCCAGAGTGTCATTCAAAGCCATTGCTTCCTTGTTGATCTTCTATTTAGATAATCTCTCCGTTCTTGTCAATAGGGTGTTAAAGTCCCCTACTATTATTATGTCATTATCAGTTCTTTATGTTTATTATTGTTTTATGTATTTGGGTACTCCCATGTTGGGTGAATAAATATTTACAATTGACATATCTTCTTATTGGATTGTCCCCTTTATTATTATATAGATCCCTTCTTTGTCTCTTGTTACAGTCTTTGTTTGAAAGTCAGTTTGTCCAATATAAGTATTGCTATTCTAGGTTTGTTTGTTTGTTTGTTTGTTTTTGACATCCATTTGCATGATATATGTTTCTATATCCCCTCACTTCCAATCTGCTGGTGTCTTTAGGTTTAAAATGAGTCTCTTGTAGGCAGCATACAAATGGGACTTGTTTTCTTTTCCATTTTGACACCCTATGTCTTTTGATTGGAGTATTTAGTCCATTTACATTCACAGTAATTATTGATAGATATATATTGTCATTTTATCACTTGTTTTGTGGTTTGGGGAGATTTTCTCTGATCTTTTCTTGTCTTTCTCTCATGATTTGCTGATTTTATGATATATTTGAATTTCTTTGTCTTTATTATTTGCATGTTTATTAGTGGTTTTTTGATATATGGTTTCCATTAGGTTTATATATAACCTGTTCTGCATACAGCAGTGTATATTAAGTTGATGGTCATTTATGTTTGAACCCACTCTTTTCTCCTCTCATCTGCACATTTTGGGTTTATGTTATTATATTTTATATCCTTTTTTGTGTGTGAGTTCCTTGATTGATATTTACAGAAATACTCATTTTACTACTTTTCTGTTTCCTACCTTCATACTCTCACTTTTGGTCTCTTCTTTCCACTCAGAGTCCCCTTTAATATTTCTTGCAGGACTGGGTTAGTGGTCAAAAACTCTTTGTCTGGGAAACTATCTCTCCTTCTATTCTGAATGATAGCCTTGCTGGATAGAGTATTCTTGGCTGTAGATTTTTCCCATTCAAAACTTTGAATAAATCATGCCACTCTCTTCTGACATGCAAAGTTTTTGTTGAAAAATCTGCTAGCCTTATGGTTTTTCCCTTGTAAGTTGCTTACTTCTTTTGTCTTGCTGCTTTAAAAATTTTTTTCTTTATCATTATATTTTGCAACTTTAATTATTATGTTTTGGTGTGGGTCTGCTTTTGTTGATTTTGATGAAAGTTCTCTGCCTCTGGGATCTGGATGTCTGTTTCCTTCCCCAGATTAGTGATGTTTTCATCTATTATTTCGTCAAATTTTCTGCCGCCTTTTCTCTCTCTCCTGCTTATGGGACTCCTGTAATACATATGTTATTACATTTGATGGAGTCAACAGGGTTTTCTAAGTCTATTCTCATTTTACTTAATTCTTCTTTCTTTTTTTCAGCTTCATTGTCTCCATTACTTTGTCTTCTAGGTCATTGATTCATTCTTCTGCTTCTTCCAGCCTGTTTTTCATTGCATTAAGCATGTTTCTAATCTTGTTTATTGCACACTTCATCTCTGATTGATTCTTTTTTAACCCTTTTATCTCTGTGGTAAGTGTCTCACTAATGTCTTCAGTTCTTTTTTCAAGCCCAGTGAGTATCCTTATGATCATTGCTTTAAATTCTCCATCAGGCATGTTACTTATATTTGTTTTACTTAGATCTCTGGCCGTGGCTTTATTCTTTCATTTGGGATAAATTCCTCTGTCTTCTGATTTTTTCTACATCTCTGCCTGCTACTTTTTTTTTTTTTTAGAAAAACCAGTTATGTCTCCACCTCCTAAATGTAATGTCCTTAGGAAGAAGAGGTCATGTAGTGCCTGTGGCTTGGCACTTATGGGAATGTCTCCACCGTGTGCTGTGTGTTCTCTGCTGTTGTGTTCTGGTTGCTCTATCCTTCAGGCCAGTCATCTGCAGGGGCTCTCCTTGCCTGCTGTGGGCAGTGTTTGGTCCCTCACCTGAATGTGGTGAGTTTTAATTAGATATGCTCTGGTCTGCTTCTGAAATGAGACCTGTCACCACCTTCCCCAGAATTGGGGCCCTGAAAAACTCTCTGGTTGGGATATATGGTATGGGCTGGGGTCTGTGCTGGTCTTCTGGGGGAGGGGCCTGCCACATGGGGACAGAGGTAAATGTGACTGAGATGGACCTTTCCACCATAGCATGGGGGGGGAGGGGGCTTAATGTAAGCAAGTTGGGCAGCCAGTGTCTACACTGTGCTGCTTCCCATAGATGGTTCTGTGTTTATACTAAGGGGTAGAGGAGGGAAATGGTGCTGGCCAGCTCCTTTGTATTTGGAGTGGTGTCTCCATGAATGCTGCCTCTCACTGTACTGCTCTGAGAAGAGAAAATAATCTCCCCACTGTGTCCTAGGCACTCTTCAGATCACTCTTTCAATGCTGTATGCACCTGGGTTGTCTGCCTTCCTCCAAGAGCACTGCAGTGCCCTCCAGGCACTATCCCAGTATAGCCTGCTCACCTTTAAAACTCCAGGCTTTAAGCCCCACTGGTTGCAAGAACTCACAAAATTCAACCCCTCTTGTTTTCCAAGCCAGTGGCTTTAGGGAAACATTCTCTTTGTTCATTCCCCTGTATGCTCCTCTCTCTCTCTCACCCTTCTCCACAATCCTGGCTCCCTCCCCTCTGCTGCAGCCAGGATCTGTTTCTCCCTTAAACCACGTCTCTGCACTTCCTACATTTTTTGATGTGGCTTCTTCTTTCACTTTAGTTGTGGAGTTTGTTCTGTCAGTCTTCAGGTTGATTTCTGGGGTATTTCTGATGGTTTGGTAATTATCTTGTTGTATTAATATGACAGGGTGAGCCTAGGGTCCTCCTCCTTCAGTGCCATCTTCCTGTCTCCAAGAGTATACTTATCTTGATGAACACTGACAAATGTATAGAATTGTTGAAACATTATATTGTACACCTTATACTATTATAATTCTATATATTAATTATACTTGAATAAAAAAAGGAATTCAGAAGATGGAGTATTAAGAGGACCCTAGTCTTGCCTCATCCCTTGAACACAGCTAGATAAATATCAAATTATTCTTAATACCCAAGAAATCAATCTGAGGACCTACAGAACACACTGCACAACTAGAGGGAGAGAGGAGGCCACATCATTGAAGGTAGGAGGTGTGGAGAGACATGGTTTGAAGGAGAAACAGATCGCAGGTGGTGTAGAGGGGAGGGAGCCCTAGTCTCAGAGAGAGGCTCATGATAGAAAGAGAAATACACAGGAGATCACAAAAGGAAAACACTTCCCCAAAGTCATTGGGAAAACAAGAGGGGCTGATTTTCATGAGTTTTTACAACCACCTGGGCTCAAAGACAGGAGTTTTAGAAGGTCGCAGTGTGGCTCATATGGAACCCTGAGGGCACTGCAGTGCTCCTGTGGAGAGCAGATAGCCTGGGAGCAAAGGGCACAATCTGAGGATCCTCTGGGACATAGTGGGAGGCAGTTTCCCCATATTGGAGTGCATCTGGGAGAGGTGGCATTGGCTCTCCAGGGACAAAAAAGCCGGCAGGCACCATTTCCCTCCCCTGTCTCGCAGCATAGGTACAAAGACACCTGAGGGCAGCTAACCTGGACAATGGCTCTTTGCTGCACTTTACTCCAAACTCCATGCCTCTGCACTTTGGTGTGACTGCCCTTCTGGGATAAACCTGCATCAGTCCCAGGTCAGCAAGACCATCCAGTGCAGGTACCTGCCATGTCAGGTCCCTACAGTTTGGAGTTTTAAAACTCAGACTACCTGCCTAGGATAGAGCCCAAGGTATACTGTGCTGCTGGGCAGGCAGACAACCTGGACACAGTTAGGGTGAAGGCAGCGATCTGAGGGATGACTGAGACACAGGAGGGGAGATTGTCTGCTCTTCTGGGAGGGCTTCCCGGACAGCAGAGGGTGCAAACACTCCCTCTCTGGAGACTAGGGAGCTGGTTGGCCCCAGTTCTCTCCCCCGCCATTCAGCATAAACTAACTTCAGCAAGCAGCACAATGCTAACACTCGTGGGCTAAACTGCTTACACCAAGCCTTGCTTCCCTGCACTCTGCTGGTGCTGCTTTTCTGGAACAAGTGTGCCTGAGAACCTGCACAGTAGGCCTCTCCCCCAGAACACCAGCACAGCTACCCCCATGCACATGCCACGTCTACTGACCACAGAGTTCTTCAAAGCTTCAGCTCTAGTGGAAATAGCATCAGGTCTCTTTTAACAAGCAGACCAGAGCACACCTAGTTAAAACTTGCCACACCAAACACTTCCCACTGAAGGCAAGGAGAAACACTGCAGAGGACTTACCTGAGGGGAAGTATAGCCAAAACACAGCAGCAGAGTGCACACTGCATACACCACAGACACATTCTGAAGCACCAGGCCCTATGCAGTATATGACTTCTTCTTTATAAAGCCATTATTCTCAGGAGCAGGAAACATAACAGGATTTCCTAACACACACAAGAAGATAGACCTAGACCAAATGCCAAGATGGAGGAATTCATCCCAAAAGAAAGAACCAGAAAAGGTCATGGCCAGGGATCCAATTGAAACAGATATAAGTAATATGCCTGATCCAGAATTTAAAGGAACACTCATAAGGATACTAACTGGGCTTGAGGAAAGCATAGAAGACAGCAGGGTGTCTCTTACTGCAGAGATAAAAGATCTAAAAACTAGTCAGGCCAAAATGAAAAATGTATTAACTGAGATTCAAAACCCACTGGATATAATGACCACAAGGATGGAAGAATCAGAGGAATGAATAAGTGATACAGAAGGTAAAATGGGGTGCCTAGATGGCTCAGTCAGTTAAGCATTCGACTCTTGCCTTCAGCTCAGGTCATGACCACAGGGTCATGAGATTGAGGCCTATGATGGACTCCACACTGGGTGTGGAGCCTGCTTAAGATTTTTCTTTCTTCCTCTCTGTCTGCCCCATCTCTCTCTCTCCCTCTCTTTCTCTAATAAATAAATAAAATCCTTAAAAAGGAAGGTAAAATTATGAAAATGATGAAGCTTAAAAGAAGAGGGAAAGAAAAATATTAGATCACAAAGGTAGATTTTGTGAACTCAGCGAATCCATAAAGCATAATAACATTTGTATCTTTGGAGTCCTAGAAGAAGAGAGAAAAGGGGACAGAAGATTTATTTGAGGAAATTATAGCTGAAAACTTTACTAATCTGGGGAAGGAAACAGATATCCAAAACCAGAAGGCACAGAGAACTCCCATCAAAATCAACAAAAGCAGGCCAACACTAAGACATGTTAGTTAAATTTGCAAAATATAGAGATAAAGAAAAATCCTAAAAGCAGCAAGACAAAAGAAGTCCCTAACTTATAAGGTAAAACAAATAAGGTTAGCAGCAAATCTTTACACAGAAACCTGGCAGGCCAGAGGAGAGTGGCATGATATATTCAATGTGCAGAATAGGAAAAATCTGTACCCAAGAATATTCTACCCAGCAAGGCCATCATTCAGAATAAAAGGACAGATAAAGAATTTCCAAGGCAAACAGGGGTGTCTGGGTGGCTCAGTTGGTTAAGTGGCTGCTTTTGCCTCAGGTCATGATCTCGGGTCCTGGGATTGAGCCCCATGTCAGGCTCTCTGCTCAGCAGGGGGTCTGCTTCTCCCTCTCTCTCTGCCCCCCTGACTCAGCTCACTCTCTCTCAAATAAATAAAATCTTAAGAAAAATTTCCAAGACAAACAAAAAGTAAAGGAGTTCATGACCACTAAGCCAGCCCTTCAAGAAATTCTAAAAGGGACTCTTTGAGTGGGAAAGAAAGAACAAACACAACAAAGACTAGAAAGGAACAGAGAAAATGTCCAGAAACAATGACAAAACATGTAATAACATGGCATTAAATTCATATCTATCAGTAATCACTGAGAACGTAAATGGACTAAATGCTTCAATCAAAAGACATAGGGTATCAAAATGGATTAAAAAAAAAAAAACAAGGCCCATCTATATGCTGCCTACAAGAAACTCATTTTAGACCTAAAGAGACATATGCAGATTGAAAGTGAAGAGATGGAGAAAGATTTACCATGCTAATGGACATCAAAAGAAAGCCAGACTAGCAATACTTATATCAGACAATATTTTACACCAAAAAGGGGTGCCTCAATCAGTTGAGCATGCAACTCTTCATCTCAGTGTTGTGAGTTTGACCCCCAAGTTGTGTGTACAGATTACTTAAAAATAAAATCTTAAAAAAATAAAATAAACCAAAGACTGTAACAATAGATGAAGAAGGGCAATATATCATAATAAAGGAGTCTATCCAACAAGAAGATCTAACAATTATAAATATTTATACCCCCAACTTGGGAGCACCCAAATATATAAAACAATAACAAACTCATGAATCATAATACATAATAATAGAGGACGTTAACACCCCACATACAGCAATGAACAGATCATCTAAGCAGAAAATCAACAAGGAAAAAATGGCTTTGAATGGCACTTTGGACCAGATGGACTTAACAGATATATACAGAACATTCCATCCTAAAGCAGCAGAATACACATTCTTTTCAAGTGCACATGGGACATTCTCCAGAATAGATCAGATACTAGGTCACAAATCAGGCCTCAACAAGTACAAAAAGATTGAGATCATACCATACATATTTTCAGACCACAACACTATGACACTTGAAGTCAATCACAAGAAAAAAAATTTGGAAAGACCACAAATACATGGAGACCAAAGAACATCCTACTAAAAATGACTGTGTCAACCAATAAATTAAAGAAGAAATAAAAATACATGGAAACAAATGAAAATGAAAACATGATGGTCCAAAACTTTTGGGTTGCAGCAAAAGCCTTCATAAGAGGGAAGTATATAATACAGGCCTACCTCAAGAAGGAAGAAATATCTCAAATACACAACCTAAACTTACACCGAATAGAGCTAGAAAAAGAATAAAAAATGAAGCCTAAAGCCAGCAAAAGAAGGGAAATAATAAAGATTAGAGCAGAAATAATTGATATGGAAACAAAACAAAACAAAAAACAATAGAACAGATGAAACCAGGAACTGGTTTGTTGAAAAAAAAAAATAAAGTTGATAAAGCACTAGCCAGACGTATCAAAAGGAAAAGAGAAAGATCACAAATAAATAAGATCACGAGTGAGAGAGGAGAAATCATAACCAATACAACAGAAATACAAACAATTCTAAAAAACTATTATAAAAAATTATATGCCAACAAACTGGGCAAGCTGGAAGATAATAGATAAATTCCTAGAAACACATAAACTACCAAAAGTGAAACAGGAAGAAATAGAAAAGTTGAATAGACTGATAATGAGCAAAGAAATTGAATCAGTAATCAGAAAACTGCCAAGAAACAGAAGTCCAGAGCCAGATGGCTTCACAGGGAATTTGACCAAACATTTTTTTATTATGTTAATCACCATACATTACATCATTATATTTTGATGTAGTGTTCCATGATTCATTGTGTATAACACCCAGTGCTCCATTCAATACGTGCCCTCTTTAACACCCATCACCAGGCTAACCCATTCCCCCACCCCCCTCCCCTCTAGAACCCTCAGTTTGTTTCTCAGAGTCCATAGTCTCTCATGGTTCGTCTCCCCCTCTGATTTCCCCTGCTTCATTTTTCCCCTACTGCTATCTTCTTTTTTTTTTTTAACGTATAATGTATAATTCTTTTAGAGGTACAGGTCTGTGATTCAACAGTCTTACACATTCACAGCGCTCACCAAAGCACACACCCAGCCCAGTGCCTATCACCCAGCCACCCCATCCCTCCCAGCCCCACCACTCCAGCAACCCTCTGTTTCCTTAGATTAAGAATTCCTCCTATCAGTGAGATCATATGATACATGTCTTTCTCTAATTGACTTATTTCGCTCAGCATAATACCTTCCATTTCCATCCACGTTGTTGCAAATGGCAAGATTTCATCCCTTTTGATGGCTGCATAATATTCCATTGTATATATATACCACCTCTTCTTTATCCATTCATCTGTCAATGGACATCTTGGCTCTTTCCATAGATTGGCTATTGTGGACAATGCTGCTATAAACATTGGGCTGCACGTACCCCTTTTGTATCTTAGGGGTAAATACCCAAGAGTGCAATTGCTGGGTGATAGGGTATCTCTATTTTCAACTTTTTCAGGAACCTCCATACTGTTTTCCAGAGTGGCTGCACCAGCTTGCATTCCCACCAACAGTGTAGGAGGATTCCCCTTTCTCCGTGTCCCTGCCAACATCTGTCGTTTCCTGACTTGTTAATTTTAGCCATTCTCACTGGTGTGAGGTATCTCATTAAGGTTTTGATTTGGATTTCCTTGATGCCGAGTGATGTGGAGCACTTTTTCATGTGTCTGTTGGCCATTTGGATGTCTTCTTTGGAAAAATGTCTGTTCATGTCTTCTGCCCATTTCTTGATTGGATCATTCGTTCTTTGGGTGTCGAGTTTGATAAGTTCTTTATAGATTTTGGATACTAGACCATTATCTGATATGTCATTTGCAAATATCTTCTCCCATTCTGTCGGTTGTCTTTTGGTTTTGTAGACTGTTTCTTTTGCTATGCAAAAGCTTTTTATCTTGATGAAGTCCCAATAGTTCATTTTTGCCCTTGCTTCCCTTGACTTTGGCGATGTGTCTAGGAAGAAGTTACTGCAGCTGAGGTCAAAGAGGTTGCTGCCTGTGTTCTCCTTTAGGATGTTGATGGACTCCAGTCTCACATTTAGGACTTTTCAACCATTTTGAGTCTATTTTTGTGTGTGGTGTAAGGAAGTGGTCCAGTTTCATTCTTCTGCATGTGGCTGTCCAATTTTCCCAACACCATTTGTTGAAGAGACTGTCTTTTTTCCATTGGACATTCTTTCCTGCTTTGTCGATTAGTTGACCATAGAGTTGAGGGTCCATTTCTGGGCTCTCTATTCTCTTCCATTGATCTATGTGTCTGTTTTTGTGCCAGTACCATACTGCCTTGATGATGACAGCTTTGTAATAGAGGTTGAAGTCTGGAATTGTGATGCTGCCAGCTTTGCTTTTCTTTTTCAACATTCCTCTGGCTATTCGGGGTCTTTTCTGGTTCCATACAAATTTTAGGATTATTTGTTGCATTACCTTGAAAAAGGTTGATTGTATTTTGATAAGGATTGCATTAAATGTGTAGATTTCTCTAAGTAGCATTGACATCTTCACAATATTTGTTCTTCCAATCCATGAGCATAGAACGTTTTTCCATTTCTTTGTGTCATCCTCAATTTCTTTCATGACTATTTTATAATTTTCTGAGTACAGATTCTTTGCCTCCTTGGTTAGATATATTCCTAGGTACCTTATGGTTTTGGGTGCAATTGTAAATGGGATCGACTCCTTAATTTCTCTTTCTTCTGTCTTGTTGTTGGTATATAGAAATGCTACTGATTTCTGTGCATTGATTTTATATCCTGCCACTTTACTGAATTCCTGTATGAGTTCTAGCAGTTTTGGGGTGGAGTCTTTTGGGTTTTCCACATAAAGTATCATATCATCTGCAAAGAATGAGAGTTTGACTTCTTCCTTGCCGATTCGGATGCCATCTATTTCTTTTTGTTGTCAGATTGCTGTGGCTAGGACTTCTAATAATATGTTGAATAGCGGTGGTGATAGTGGACATCCCTGCCATGTTCCTGACCTTAGGGAGAAAGCTCTCAGTTTTTCCCCATTGAGAATGATATTCGCTGTGGGTTTTTCATAGATGGCTTTTATGATATTGAGGTATGTACCCTCTATCCCTATACTCTGAAGACTTTTGATCAAGAAAGTATGCTGTACTTTGTCAAATGCTATTTCTGCATCTATTCAGAGGATCATATGGTATTTGTTCTCTCTCTTATTAATGTATTGTATCACATTGATTGATTTGTGCATGTTGAACCAACCTTGCAGCCCAGGGATAAATCCCACTTGGTTGTGGTGAATAATTCTTTTAATGTACTGTTGGATCCTATTGGCTAGTGTCTTGGTGGGAATTTTTGCATCCATGTTCATCAAGGATATTGGTCTGTAATTCTCCTTTTTGATGGGGTCTTTGGTTTTGGGATCAAGGTAATGGTGGCCTCATAAAACGAGTTTGGAAGTTTTCCTTCCATTTCTATTTTTTGGAACAGTTTCAGAAGAATAGGTATTAATTCTTCTTGAAATGTTTGGTAGAATTCCCCTGGGAAGCCATCTGGCCCTGGGCTCTTGTTTGTTGGGAGATTTTTGATGACTGCTTCAATTTCCTTAGTGGTTATAGGTCTGTTCAGGTTTTCTATTTCTTCCTGGTTCAGTTTTGGTAGTTGATACATCTCTAGGAATGCATCCATTTCTTCCAGATTATCTAATTTGCTGGCATAGACTTGCTCATAATATGTTCTTATAATTCTTTGTATTTCTTTGGTGTTGGTTGTGATCTCTCCTCTTTCATTCATGATTTTGTTGATTTGGGTTATTTCTCTTTTCTTTTTGATCAGTCTGGCCAGGGGTTTATCAATCTTGTTAATTCTTTCAAAGAACCAGCTCCTAGTTTCGTGGATCTGTTCTACTGTTCTTTTGGTTTCTATTTCATTGATTTCTGCTCTGATCTTTCTTATTTCTCTTCTCCTGCTGGGTTTAGGCTTTATTTGCTGTTCTTTCTCCAGTTCCTTCAGGTGTAGGGTTAGGTTGTGTATTTGAGACCTTTTTTGTTTTTTGAGAAAGGCTTGTATTGCTATATACTTTCCTCTTAGGACTGCCTTTGCTGTATCCCTAAGATTTTGAACAGTTGTGTTTTCATTTTCATTGTTTCCATGAAATTTTTTAATTCTTCATTAATTTCCTGGTTGACCCATTCATTCTTTAGTAGGATGCTCTTTAGCCTCCATGTATTTGAGTTCTTTCCGACTTTCCTCTTGTGATTGAGTTCTAGTTTCAAAGCCTTGTGGTCTGAAAATATGCAGGGAATGATCCAGTCTTTTGGTACCGGTTGAGACCTGATTTGTGACCTAGGATGTGATCTATTCTGGAGAATGTTCCATGGGTATTAGAGAAGAATGTGTTCTGCTGCTTTGGGATGTAATGTTCTGAATATATCTGTGAAGTCCATTTGGTCCAGTGTGTTATTGAAATCATTTATTTCCTTGTTGATCTTTTGCTTAGATGATCTGTCCATTTCAGTGAGGGCAGTGTTAAATGTCCCCCACTATTATTGTATTGTTGTCAATGTGTTTCTTTGCTTTTGTTATTAATTGGCTTATATAATTGGCTGTTCCCATGTTAGGGGCAGAGATATTTACAACTGTTAGATCTTCTTGTTGGATAGACCCTTTAAGTAGGATATAGTGTCCTTCCTCATCTCTTATTACAGTCTTTGGTTTAAAAATCTGATTTGTCTGATATAAGGATTGCCACCCCAGCTTACTTTTGGTGTCCATTAGCATGGTAAATGATTTTCCTCCCCCTCACTTTCAATCTGGGGGTGTCTTTGGGTCTAAAATGAGTCTCTTGCAGACAGCATATCGATGGGTCTTGTTTTTTATCCAATCTGATACCCTGTGTCTTTTGATTGGGGCATTTAGCCCATTTACATTCAGGGTAACTATTGAAAGATATGAATTTAGTGCCATTGTATTGCCTGGAAGGTGACTATTACTGTATATTGTCTGTGTTCCTTTCTGGTCTATGTTACTTTTAGGCTCTCTCTTTGCTTAGAGGACCCCTTTCAATATTTCTTGTAGGGCTGGTTTTGTGTTTGCAAATTCCTTTAGTTTTTGTTTGTCCTGGAAGCTTTTTATCTCTCCTTCTATTTTCAATGACAGCCTAGCTGGATATAGTATTCTTGGCTGCATATTTTTCTCATTTAGTGCTCTGAATATATCATGCCAGCCCTTTCTGGCCTGCCAGTTCTCTGTGGATGGGTCTGTTGCCAATCTAATGTTTCTACCATTGTAGGTTACAGGTCTCTTGCCCCGAGCTGCTTTCAGGATTTGGTCTTTGTCTCTGAGACTCATACGTTTTACCATTAGATGTCAAGTTGTTGACCTATTTTTATTGATTTTGAGAGGGGTTATCTGTGCCCCCTGGATTTTGATGCCTGTTTCCTTCCTCAAATTAGGGAACTTCTCTGCTATAATTTGCTCATTATATCTTCTGCCCCTCTCTCTCTTTCTTCTTCTTCTTCTGGATCCCAATTATTCTAATATTGTTTTGTCATATGGTATCACTTATCTCTCGAATTCTGCCCTCATGATCCAGTAGTTGTTTATGTCTCTTTTTCTCTGCTTCTTTACTTTCCATCATTTGGTCTTCTAGATCATTAATTCTCTCTTCTGCCGCATTTATCCTAGCATTTACAGCCTCCATTTTTTATTGCACCTCATTAATAGCTTTTTTGATATCAACTTGATTGGATTTTAGTTCTTTTATTTCTCCAGAAAGGGTTTCTCTAATATCTTCCATGCTTTTTTCAAGCCCAGCTTGTATCTTTAAAATTGTCATTCTGAACTCTAGTTCCAACATCTTACTAATGTTCGTATTGATTAGGTCCCTGGCAGTCGGTACTGCCTCTTGTTCTTTCTTTTGATGTGATTTTTTCTGTCTTTTCATTTTGTCCAGAGGAGAATAGATGAATGAGAGAACAAAATTCTGACAGGATAACCTTGACCCCAGAAAAATATACACTGAACAACTCAGAAAAGACCTGAAACCAGGGGAAAAGAAAGGGAAAGAAAGAAAAAAGAAAAAGATTTAAAAAAAAAAGAGTATGATCAAATATGATCAGGCTGCCGCATAGATCAGTGCCACACACTAGATTTTGGGTGTATTTTGGTCTGTTAGAAGAAAATGACTCCCAAAATTTTAAAGAAAGAAAAGCTTATATATGTACAAAAATAAGGGTAAATATGATGAAGGGATACAATTTGACTGTAAAGATAAAAATTATAACGTTTTTTATAAAAAGAATTGATAAGTTCATTGAAAAATGAAAGAAGAGGATTTAAAAAAAGAGAGAGAGAGAGAATGTGATCAGGCAGGAGACTAGAACAAAGCCATACACTAGAGATTTAGGGTATATTTGGGTCTGTTAGAAGAAACTGTATCCCAAAATTTTAAAGAAAGAACAACTCATATATATATATGAGTATATATATATACACCAAAAATAAGGGTAACTATTATGAAGGGATAGAATATGACTCTAAAAATGAAAAATAAAAAACATTTTTTTAATAAGGGATTGATAAGATGTTGGTTGAAGAAGGGAAAAAGAAAATTAAAAAAATTAACTTTGAAAGACTAAGGAATCATGGGGAAAATAGCCATGAATTCTATGTGCAGTATTCTCTTAGCGCTGGAGTTCTGCCATTCTCATTTGTGGTAAACTTGGTCTTGGCTGGCTCTTCTTGCTGATATTCTGGGGGAGGGGCCTGTTGCAGTGGTTCTCAAATGTCTTTGCTGGAGGTTTAATTGCCCCGCCCTTGCCGGGGCCAGGCTACATAATCTGCTCAGGTTTGCTCTCAGAAGCTTTTGTTCCCTGCAAGCTTTCCATACAGCTTTGGAGGATGAGAGTTAAAATGGCAGCCTCCCAATCTCTGCCCTGGAGGAGTTGAGAACTCGGGGTACCACTCCTCAGTGAGCCCCCACAGAAAAGCAGTCACTCACTCCTGTCTCCCTGGCCTCTGGCCACACTCCTTGTTCACCCAGCCTGTGACTGAGTGTTTCTATCTGTGGCACACGACCCCATTTGGAGTCTCCAAACCCAGCAGATTCCTGTTTTGCACTCACGCACTGCTCCTCCTAGGGGCAGAAGGGGAGCCTCCCCAGATCTGCCACTTGTTGGGTCCCTGCTGGAAGAGCAGTGGCCCCACTGTACCATGCATCACAGTATATGACAACCCCAAGCTAAGAGCCCACTCCTCAGCTCCATCTCTGTAGCCAGCTTTCCTACTCCGATACGTGGGAGCTCTACCGCACTCAGGCACCCCTGGTCTTTCTGTGACCACAAGGGTCCTGAGACCACACTGTCCAGAGTGGGTTCCACCCCCCCGCTTAGCCATTGGAGTGAGTCCCTCAGTGGAGTGGACTTCTAAAAGTTCCGATTCTGTGCTCTGCTGTTCTATCACTTGCCAGTAGCAGCTGACAGAGACCCCCTCCCCCACCGTCTGTCTTCCCAAATATTGCCTCGGATTCATATCTCCACACGTCCTACCTTCCAGAAAGTGGTCACTTTTCTGTTCAGAGAGTTGCTGCTATTCTTTTCTTCGATCTCCTGTTGAGTTCGTAGGTGTTCAGAAAGGTTTGATCCCTATCTAGCTGAATTCCTGGAAGCAGACGAAATTTACATCTCCTACTCCTCCACCATCTTGCTCTTGTCAAATTCAACCAAACATTTAAAGAAGGATTAATACCTGTTCTTCTCAAACTACTCCAAAAAATAGAAATGGAATGAAAACTTCCATACTCATTCTATGAGACCAGCGTTACTCTGATTCTAAAACAAGACAAAGACCCCACTATAACATTACTACAGGCCAATATCCCTGATAAACATGTATGCAAAAATTCTCAACAAAATACTAGCAAATCAAGTCCATCAGTACATTAAAAGAATCATTTGCCACGATCAAGTGAGATTTATTCCTGGGCTGCAATGGTGATTCAGTATTCACAAGTCAATCAACGTGACACACCACATTAATAAAGGAAATGATAAGAACCATATGATCCTCTCAATAGATACAGAAAGAGCATTTGACAAAATACAGCATACATTCTTGATTAAAAAAAAATAGGGATAGAGAGAACCTACTTCAACATAATAAAGGCCATATATGAAAAACCCATAGCTAATATCATTTTCATTGGGGAAAAACTGAAAGCTTTTCCTCTAAGGTTAAGAACAAGACAGGGATGTCCACTCTTACCACTCTTATTTCACATAGTACTGGAAGTCCTAGTCTCAGCAATCAGACAACAAAAAGAAATAAAAGACATCCAGATCAGCAAGGAACAAGTCAAAGTTTCACTGTTTGCAGATGTCATGATACTCTATGTAAAAAACCCAAAAGATTCCACCAAAAAATTGGTAGAACCATGAGAGACTATGGACTCTGAGAAACAAACTGAGGGTTCTAGAGGGGAGGGGGATGGGGGGATGGATTAGCCTGGTGATGGGTATTGAAGAGGGCACGTACTGAATGGAGCACTGGTTGTTATACGCAAACAATGAATCATGGAACACTACATCAAAAACTAACGATGTAATGTATGGTGATTAACATAACAATAAAATTTTTAAAAAATTGGTAGATTGTTACACAAATTTAGTGATGTCGCAAGATACAAAATCAATGTACAGAAATTTGTTGCATTTCTCTACACTGATAGTGAAGCACCAGAAAGAGAAATCAAGGATTTGATCCCATTTACAATTGCACCTAAAACCATAGGATACCTAGGAATCAACCTAACCAAAGTGGTAAAAGATCTGTACTCTGAAAATTATAAAACAGTGATGAAAGAAATTGAAGATGACACAAAGAAGTGGAAAAACATTCCACATTCATGGAATGGAAGAACAAATATTTTTAAAATTTCTATACTACCCAAAGCAATCCACGTATTTATTACATTCCCTATCAAAATACCACCAGCATTTTTCACAGAGTTAGAATAAACAATCCTAAAATTTGTATGGAACCACAGAAGACCCCAAATAGCAAAGCAATCTTGAAAGGAAAAGCAAAGATGGAGGCATCACAATTCCAGATTTCAAGTTATATTACAAAGCTGTAGTTGTCAAAACAGGATGGTACTGTCACAAAAACAGGTGCATCAATGGAACAGAGTAGAAAACCCCAAAATGGACACCCAACTAGTCTCTTCAACTAATTGTGTTGGGAAAACTGGACAGCAACTCACAGAATGAAACTGGACTACTTTCTTACACCATATACAAAAATAAATTCAAAATGGATGAAAGACCTAAATTTAAGACAGGAAACCATCAAAATGCTGGTGAAGAACACAGGCAGTAACCTCTTTGACATCAACCGTAAAAACTTACTAGACACATCTCTAGAGGCAAGAGAATCAAAATCAAAAATGAACTATTGGGACTTCATCAAAATAGAAATGTTCTGCACAACAAAGGAAACAATCAACAAAACTAAAAGACAACCTCCGGAATGTGACAAGATATTTGCAAATGACATATTTGATAAAGGGTTCGTATCCAAAATCATAAAGAACTTATCAAACTTAACATCCAGAAAACAAATAATCCAGTTAAGAAATGGGCAGAAGACATAAATAGACATTATTCCAAAGAAGACATACAGATACCTAACAAACGCATGAAAAGATGCTCAATATCACTCATCAGGGAAATACAAATCAAAACTCACACCTGTCAGAGTGGCTAAAATTAACAACACAGGAAAGAACAGGTGTTGGGAAGGTTACAAAGAAAGGGGAACCCTCTTACAGTGTTGACGGGAGTGCAAACTCATCCAGCCACTGTGGAAAACAGTATAGAGGTTCCTTAAAATGTTAAAAATAGAACTACCTTACAATCCAACAATTGCACTACTATGTATTTACCCAAAGAATACAAAAATAATGATTCCAATGGATACATGCATCCTGATGTTTATAGCAGTGTTATCAACAATAGCCAAATTATGGAAAGAGCCCAAATGTCCATCAACTGATGAATGGATAAAGAAGCTGTGGTGTGTGTATATGTATATATGTACACACAGAATGGAATATTAGTCCTAAAAAAAGAATGAAATCTTGCCATTTGCAATGACATGGATATAACTTGAGTGTATTATACTAAGCGAAATAAGTCAGAAAACTACAAATAGCACATGATTACACTCGTCTGTGGAATTTAAGAAACAAAACAGATGAACATGGTGGGGGGAGGGAGAAGCTAACAAGAAAAGAGATTCTTTTTTTTTTTTTAAAGATTTTATTTGAGAGAGAGAGAATGAGAGAGAGCATGAGAGGAGGGTCAGAGGGAGAAGCACACCCCCTGCTGAGCAGGGAGCCCGATGTGGGACTCGATCCCGGGACTCCAGGATCATGACCTGAGCCGAAGGCAGTCGATTAACCAACTGAGCCACCCAGGCACACAAAAAAAGAGATTCTTAATTAAGAGAACAACTGAGGATTGCTGGAGGGGAGGTAGGTAGTATTAGGTTGGGTTAAATGTATGATGGGTATTAAGGAGGGCACTTGTGATAGGCACTGGGTGTTTTATGTAAGTGATGAATCTCTAAATTCTACACCTGAAACTAATATTACACTGAATGTTAACTGAAATTTAAATATTTCAGTTAGGCATACTATGTTTGAGGTTTCTATTATACAACCAAATATATATGTTAAGGAGGCAGCTGTATATATAAGTATATACTGTATATCACCATGTCTCAGACAATAAGCTGATGGTTTTATAAAAATAAATAACTTCTCTTTGAAAAAGTGAATCTATAAACCATCTGAGCAGAAGAAGAGGTAGGATGGGGTAAGTAAATCAGAGAGGTTTTGTTAATAAAAAAAAAAAAAAACTAGCAGATGTTGGTTCTAAATCCAGAAGTTACTGATATAATAAAAATTTAGTGCTGGAACAAACAATCCTAAAATTTGTATGGAATCAGTAAAGACCCCAAATCGCCAAGGAAATGTTGAAAAAGAAAAACAAAGCTGGGGGCATCATGTTGCCCAATTTCAAGCTATATTACAGAGCAGTGATCACCAAGACATCATGGTACTGGCACAAAAACAGACATATAGACCAATGGAACAGATTAGAGAGCCCAGATATGGACCCTCAACTCTATGGTCAAATAATCTTCAACAAAGCAGAAAAAAATATGCAATGGAAAAAAAGACAGTCTCTTCAACAAATGGTGCTGGGAAAATTGGACAGCCACATGCAGAAGAATCGACCATTCTCTAACACCACACACAAAGATAAACTCAAAATGGATGAAAGACCTCAATGTGAGACAGGAATCCATCAAAATCCTAGAGGAGAACATAAGCAGTAACCTCTTTGACATCGGCCGCAGCAACTTCTCTCAAGATATATCTCCAAAAGCTAGTGAAACAAAAGGAAAAATGAACTTTTGGGGCTTCATCAAGATAAAAAGCTTCTGCACAGCAAAGGAAACAGTCAAGAAAACAAAGAGGCAACCCACAGAGTGGGAGGAGATATTTTTCAAATGACACTACAGATAAAGGACTGGTATCCAAGATCTATAAAGAACTTCTCAAACTCAACACCCAAAAAACAAATAGTCAAGTCAAAAAATGGGCAGAAGACATGAACAGACACTTCTCCAAAGAAGACATACAAATGGCTAACAGACACATGAAAAAATGTTCATCATCATTAGCCATCAGGGAAATTCAAATTAAAACCACATTGAGATACCACCTTACACAAGTTAGAATGGCAAAAATTGACAGAGCAAGAAACAACAAATGTTGGAGAGGTTGTGGAGAAAAGGGAACCCTCTTACACTGTTGGTGGGAATGCAAGTTGGTACAGCCACTTTGAAAAACAGTGTGGATGTTCCTCAAAAAATTAAAAATAGAGCTACCCTATGACCCAGCAATTGCACTCCTGGGTATTTACCCCAAAGACACAGATATAGTGAAAAGAAGGGTCATATGAACCCCAATGTTCATAGCAGCAACATCCGCAGTAGCCAAACTGTGGAAAGAGCCGAGATGCCCTTCAACAGATGAGTGGATAAAGATGTGGTCCATATATACAATGGAATATGACAGCCATCAGAAAAGATGAATACCCAACTTTTACATCAACGTGGATGGGACTGGAGGAGATTATGCTAAGTGAAATAAGTCAAGCAGAGAATGTCAATTATCATATGGTTTCATTTGTGGAACATAAAAACATTAGGAGAAGGAAGGGAAAAATGAAGGGGGGGAATTGGAGGGAGAGACAAACCATGAGAGACTATGGACTCTGAGAAACAAACTGAGGGTTTTAGAGGGGACGGGGTTGGGTGGATGGGTTAGCCTGGTGATGGGTATTAAGGAGGGCACATACTGCCGGGAGCACTGGGTGTTATACAAAAACAATGAATCGTTGGGCACCACATCAAAAACTAATGATGTATTGTATGGTGACTAGCATAACATAATAAAATGAAATTTAAAAAAAATTTAGCTATCCCCTCAAGTTTTCATCACAAGTATCAAAAAAAGTCATTTCCTTTTTTTTTACTTTTACTTTTACTTTACTTACATTTTACTTTTAATAACATGACAGAGATTTCAAGAAGAAAACATTTTTCAAAGGTCAAAAATAGGCATTAAGTTTAAAAAGAGCAGGAAAATTCATTCTGGTTCCTTTATAAATTTTTTGATCTGTTACTATCCTTTAATTTGAGTTAAATGCCAAAACTTTGTTCTTATTATTTAACAAGTCTCTAGGCACTACCAGAAAAGGTATAAAGATAAATAAGACCCTCTGAAAAGCTTACACTTTAATGAGGGAGCATATAGATTTATAGGCAATAGGTAAAAATGAAGCAGGTCCTGGAGTTTACCTTACACAGCACCAGTACATAGAAGACACTCAAACGTTTGTTAAATGAATGACTCAAAAAACAAATGGGGAAGGGAAGGAGTCTAGATTTTCTATTTGGAAACTATACAAATTAAGTTTGATGATCTTCAGTAATCCCTGTAGGAGAAAAAAAATTGACAAATAGTTCATTCACATTTTAAGAAAAGAAAGGTATATAGTGATCCTCAGGAGCCTGCATAAGTTCACCAAGAATAAATCAAGCTACAGAAATCTTTTTCCTTGTTTTCACTGGACTACTAAACTAGTTGATTAGAGGCATAACATAGATATAGTATACCTTGCCTTTAAGAATGTCCGTGGAAACAGTCCACAAAACCAAAAGACAACCGACAGAATGGGAGAAGATATTTGCAAATGACATATCAGATAAAGGGCTAGTATCCAAAATCTATAAAGAACTTATCAAACTCAACACCCAAGGAACAAATAATCCAATCAAGAAATGGGCAGAAGACATGAACAGACATTTTTCCAAAGAAGACATCCAAATGGCCAACAGACACATGAAAAAGTCCTCCACATCACTCGGCATCAGGGAAATCCAAATCAAAACCTCAATGAGATACCACCTCACACCAGTGAGAATGGCTAAAATTAACAAGTCAGGAAACGACAGATGTTGGCGGGGATGCGGAGAAAGGGGAACCCTCCTACACTGTTGGTGGGAATGCAAGCTGGTGCAGCCACTCTGGAAAACAGTATGGAGGTTCCTCAAACAGTTGAAAATAGAACTACCATACGATCCAGCAATTGCACTACTGGGTATTTACCACCAAGATACAAATGTAGGGATCCGAAGGGGTACGTGCACCCCAATGTTTATAGCAGCAATGTCCACAATAGCCAAACTGTGGAAAGAGTCAAGATGTCCATCAACAGATGAATGGATAAAGAAGAAGTGGTATATATACACAATGGAATATTATGCAGCCATCAAAAGGAATGAGATCTTGCCATTTGCAACGACGTGGATGGAACTGGAGGGTGTTATGCTGAGTGAAATAAGTCAGTCAGAGAAAGACGTGTATCATATGACCTCACTGATATGAGGAATTCTTAATCTCAGGAAACAAACTGAGGGTTGCTGGAGTGGTGGGGGGTGGGAGGGAGGGGGTGGCTGGGTGATAGACATTGGGGAGGGTATGTGCTATGGTGAGTGCTGTGAATTGTGCAAGACTGTTGAATCACAGATCTGTACCTCTGAAACAAATAATGCAATATATGTTAAGAAAAAAAAGAAGAAGATAGCAGGAGGGGAAGAATGAAGGGGAGTAAGTTGGAGGGGGAGACGAACCATGAGAGACAATGGACTCTGAAAAACACACTTAGGGTTCTAGAGGGGAGGGGGTGGGGGATGGGTTAGCCTGGTGATGGGTATTAAAGAGGGCACATTCTGCGTGGAGCACTGGGTGTTATGCACAATGAATCATGGAACACTACATCAAAAGCTAATGATGCAATGTATGGTGATTAACATAACAATTAAAAATTTAAAAAAATTTTTAAAAAGAATGTCAGTGGCCATATCAAGGAGATATCCAATCTTTCTGACCCACCATTCAAGAAATTCTCAGATGCATCTCAGTTTCTCCATTTGGATTATTCTATAAATGAAGGCACTGAATAAGAAGCAGGAGTCCCAAACACAGGGTTAGTTCTCCTCCAGTGTAAATCTTGGTGCTGTATAACTTCAAGTCTCAGAAAATGAGTGATGTCTTTTTCTTTACTACATCTCTACCTTAAATTTACTACTCCTGTTTTGAGTTGGCCAGAAGCATTTGATACAGGTTTTCAGCTAATTTTTGCTAATTTTATGAGATCTTTTAGCTGTGTTGTTTTGTGAGGAAAGCATGATCCCTTCATTGTAGGTGTTGGAGTCACAGCAGTTCCAGAAATCTGTGCCAGGGTTTCCTGCTGAGACCCATCCTTGTGATGTGTTTCTGAAGTAATAATAGTAATAATAGCTCTAGGTGACTTGCTTCATCATCTTTTGCAGGGTTCTCCAGGAATCTGTAGACCTTTATTTTTTAATTGGAATGAAATGTAGGGTACATTCAGACTGTCATGAGGTCTTAGAATCAGATAATATGAATTCAGAATTCCCATGGAGGTGTTTTCTATATTTTATAAATATTATTGTAAAATCATCCGTTCTCTTCCTGTATATGGATCATTTTCAGGAATCAGAATATTAATATCTCTCCAAACCTGCCCTCATTCCATATTTCTGTCCTTGTAAAAGAATAAAAATTAAAGGGCAGCATGGTGTAATAGAAGGGGTACTAGACTGAATCGCAATTTCTGGATCCCAATCCTGATGTCTCTGCCACCATAGCCGCCTTGTGACCTTGGAGGAATGACATCCCTCTGAGCTTCAGTTTCCTTAGCTTTAAAATGGGGGAAAATTAGCCTTGTTTACCTCATGCTGTTGAAATGATCAAAAGTGTTAATGAATGCAAAACTGTTTCAGAAATTATTAACTGCTATTACTGTATTCTCTCTGGAAAACAAATATAATAGCATGGTCTCCCAGGCATTTTAGTTACTCATATTCATTAATTTATAGATAACCCATTATAATTTTTGCAAAGATACTCTCTTTCAACCAGATTGTCCTTTTTGTGCTCACTGATAGTATCCAAGTCCATAGGAAGAAGACTCCAAGCCTCAAATTATGGCCTACCTCATAACAACAAATGATCACATCTGTAGAGTTCTGTGTCACTCGTTTACTGTATGTCTGTATATATGTGTCCCTTTTTTGTCAATATCTCTTCTTTGTAGTTTACTTTTGGACAGATCAAACAAGTATTATTTTTTGCTATTATAAAAGAGTAAAGTGGAGAAACAAGATTGAAATATACCCTTTGTCCTTTGCTTCTTAAAAATAATAATGAAATAGGGCATAGCTACCATTAAGCTGATACATATGAACATGAAAGGCTATGGCCTCAAAGAAACAGACTTTCTACCTATACACATGTTAGCTAGAATTAATAAGTGCCCTCATTCTAGTATTGCTCTTACATTGATTGCTTTTCAGTGAGCCATCACTGTGCTATTATCAAATGAGAAAGACTAAAATCATTTTGAGAGCTTACAGGGGTTTGTTCATAAGGCTAAATTAAAGCTTTTGAGGGTTTACCATGTGTGTAGACTTGAAAAGGATTGTTGTATTCACATGTAGAGTCCCCAAGGTTGTCTACTGGTCATGGAAGCCAACAGTATAAGTGCCCACAGCAGAACCCTCTGGAAAATGTCTTTATATCAAATAAGACATTAAGTTAGCTAAAATGTCTAAGCTTGCTCATACTCCAAAATGCCCTTTAAAGCTGTGTTTTCATTGATTGAACTAGCTCTGCAGTAGGTGATTTCAACAAGCTTTCACCACTGATGCTTGATTAACAAACATTTTTAGAATACCAACTACTTGTAAGACATTGTACCAGGCTCTGCAGTTGGTAGAGCTACCAAATTCCTGTCCTCAGTTCCGAAGTCCTAAAGTGAACTGGGTATAAAAGTTAGTTAAAATTAGGCTGCTTAAAAATATTTGTGTAATTTTTAAATTATAAAAATAATACTCATTATAACAAACATAAGCAATACAGCATCATGTAAGGTAAAATGTGAACATGCCTTCCTCCCATTAGAAAGTGCTGTAAAGGTAAGATATCTTTGAGGAATCTCTTACTTGCCTGAAAGACGTCAGAAGCCCACTTGACCTGAGGTTCTCTGAAGGTATTTCTGGTCTGTCTCACCATCTTAAATTCCTTCTAGTTATTTGTTTCTAAATATTATGAAAAATGATGAGCTCTAAGACAGGAGGCCCAGATTATAGTCCCAGCTCTGCCATTAGTAGTTACACTAGCATTAGGATCTTGGGTAAATCTTTACTTCTCTGATCTTAGTTTTTTCTAAAGGTTAAACTAGAGGGGCGCCTGGGTGGCTCAGTCGTTAAGCATCTGCCTTCGGCTCAGCTCATGACCCAAGGGTCCTGGGATCGAGCCCCGCATCAGGCTCCCTGCTCAGCAGGAAGCCTGCTTCTCCCTCTCCCACTCTCCCTGCTTGTGTTCCCTCTCTTGCTGTCTGTCTCTCTGTCAAATAAATAAATAAAATATTTAAAAAATAAATAAATAAAGGTTAAACTAGAATCAGTGACGCTCAACTCTGGTGTAAGATACTGAAAATCATATAAGGAGGTTTTTTCAAGGTATACACACCCCTGGAAATTCTTGAGCACTCTGCCCCATTAAGAAATTTATAGTGAGATAGTACTCTTACTGATGAGATTATATCATATCCCTCAGATATATAAGGGTAAGAAAAAGATGTTGAACTACTAGAATAGATGATCTAATTATTTCCTTCTAATTCTCTTATAATTTTCTCCTAACTATTCCTGATTTCTATAATATAATAGCTAGGGTAGTCTTAGCCAATTAGATGATGTCTGGATGATTAAATACTCAGGATTTCAGTTTGGATGGTCAAATGAGCCTTTTCATTAACATCCATAAAGAGGCTCAGTAAGGATTAAGAACATGCATATGGTTTTAAGAAGTGAAGGCTATGAGAAGTTTAACCTGTTGGCCAAGGGGTAAACTGTCAGCTCCCTTTTGTATGGCTCCTCAAAATGCCACAGGAAGATGTAGATATGCAGGCAGATGGCTCCTATTGGATCTATAGTGGATTACTTATGCAACCCTGCCTTGCTCTAGATTCTACTCCTAAACCTGTAGGTCCTCTTTTGTCTCACATGTGAAGAGCTACTAGGGCTTCCTTTTTTTTTCCATTCATTCATTCAAATAAATGTTTATTAAGTACCAATTAGTTGTTGAATAAATGTTTATTGATCTCTGTTTGGACCACTAGGGACACAGAGTTGAACAAGATAAGACCCAACCCTCATCAATCTCACAGGTGGATAGTCTCAACACAGTATAGTGATATAATTGGGTAAGCACAGGGTGCTATGGTACACAGCAGCACCTGATCTACACCTGGGAGGTTCGGGAAGGTCTCCTAATGGTCTCCTGAGCTGCAACCTGACAGATGCTAAAAAGTTAGCCATGTGAAGATTTGAGGGAAGGGTAAACCAGGCAGAGAGAACATACATGTTAGAAGGCTTAAAGTAAGAGGAGCTTGATTCATTTGAGGAACCAAAACAAATTTGTATGGTTAATATAGAATCCTAAAGGGGAAGTGATAAATGAGCTGACCAGCAGGGGACAAATCATATAGGGACTTGGAATCTGTTTTATAGAGCATAGAAATTATCCTAAAGGCAATGGGGAAGCACAGGATCGATGTCAAGAATAGATTTTATGGAAAATATTTTCAAATGCTAAATACATATACTCTGATCCAGCAATTCCACTTTTACTTCTAGACATTCTCACATATAGGAAATCATTTATCAACAGTGATATTCTTTGCTGTACTGTGTGAAATAGCAGAGTATTGGAAATAACATAAATGTCCATTATTTAGGAAATGATTAAATAAATTATGATAAATCTATAATGGTAGCTGGTTGCTTGGGGGAAGAAAACTGTTTAAGGTTGGGGGGAGAGTTAACTTAATTTTCATATTTCTGTATCTTTTTAATTTTTAAAATATCTATATGTACTACTAATTTAAAATAAGAATTTAATTTTTAAAAATAAAATATGCATGATATGTCATTTTTCTACCCATCACCCAGATATATTAGCAATAATTTTATAATATAATAACATCCCAAGTTAATTAGGAGGTGGGAAAACCCATATATTTGTGGAAAGAATATAAATTGGATTTTTTCCAGCTTTACTGAGGTATAATTGACAAACAAAAGTGTGTATATTTAAGGTATACAACATGATATTTTGATATACACTGTGAAATGATTACCAAAATTAAGCTAATTAACATTTCCATCACCTCACCTAGTTCCCTCTTTTTCGTGCTGAGAACACTTAAGACTTACTCTCAGCAAAGTTCAAGCATACAACACAGTAATAGTAACCATAATCACCATGCTATGCATTAGATCTCTCGAACTTATTCATCTTGCATAACTGAAACTTTGTACCCTCTGACCAATACTTCCCCATTTCCCCTAACACCCAGCTCCTGGCAACCACCATTCTGCTCTGCTTCTATGAGTTTAATTTTTTTATATTCTACATATAAGCAGTATAAGGCAGTATTTGTCTTCCTGTATCTGGCTTATCTCATTTAGGGTAATGTCTTCCAGGTTATTCTGTGTTGTTGTAAATGGCAGGATTTCCCTTTTTAAAGCTGAATAATATTTCATCATGTGCGTGTGATCAAATTTTCCTTTTCCATTCATTTGACACTTAGGTTGTTTCCATATCTTGGCTATTATGACTAGTGCTACAACAAACATAAGAATGCAGATATCTCTTCAAGATACTGATTTCATTTTCTTTGTATATATATACCCAGAAGTAAGGTTGCTGAATCATGTGGTATTTCTGTTTTCAATTTTTGAGGAACCTCTTTTCCATAATGGCTGTACTGCTTTACATTCCTACCAACAGTGCACGAGGGTTCCCTTTTCTCTACATCCTAACCAACACGTGTTGTCTCTTATCTTTTTGATGATAGTCATCCTAACAGGTGTGAGGTAACATCTCATTTTGGTTTTGATTTGCATTCCTCTGATGATGAGTGATGTTGAGCATCTTCTTATATATCTGTTGGCCAACTTTATGTCTTCTTTGGAAAACTGTCTATTCAGGTCCTTTGCCCATTTTTAAATCAGGTTATTATTATTTATGCTATTTATTATTATTATTTGCTATTGAGTTGTTTGAATTCCTTACATATTTTGGATACTAACCCCTAAACAGATCTATATTTCCCCCGTTTCATAGGTTGTCTCTTCACTCTGTTGATTATTTCCTTTGCTGTGCAGAAGCTTTTTAGTTGGATGCAATTCTGCTTATCTTTTTTTTGCTTTTGCCACCTGTACTTTTGAGATCATATCCAAAAAATTATTGCCCTGACCAATGTCAAAAAGCTTTTTCCTGGCAGCCTGAGCCTGAGCCCTGGCCTCTTGACTTCCTCCCTGAACAGATGAGCTTCACCACTCACTCCACCTTCTCCTCCAGCTATTGGTCCCTGGGCTCTATGCATTTGCCCAGCCATCGGGTCTGGCCTGTCAGCAGTGTGGCTAACACTTATGCAGGAGCTAGGGGCTCAGGCTCCTGGATCTCTCTGTCCTGCTCCACCAGCTTCCAGGGTGGCTGGAGGTCTGGGTGCCTGACCACAGGGATGTCTGGGGGTCTGGTGGGCATAGGGGATATCCAGGGTGAGGAGAAAACCATGAAAGACCTGAATGACCACCCATCCTCCTACCTGGAGAGGGTGAGGAGCCTGAAGGCTGATAATCAGAGACTGGAGATCAAAATCTGAAAACACCTGGAAAAGAAGGGACCACAGGTCAGAGACTGGGAGCATTACTTTAGGACCATCAAGGAGTTGAGGGCTCAGATCTTTGCAAGTTCTGTGGACTGTGTCTGCATTGTTCTGAAAATTGACAATACCTCTCTTGCTACTGATGACTTCTGAGTCAAGTATGAAACAGAGCTGGCCATGCACCAGTCTGTGGACAGTGACATCCATGGGCTCTGCAAGGTCATTGAAGACATCAATGTCATTCGGTTGCAGCTGGAGATGGAAATTGACTCTCAAGGAGGAGCTGTTCTTCATGAAAAAAAAACCATGAGGAAGAAGTAAAGGGTCTGCAGACCCAGATTGCCAACTCTAGGTTGACCATGGAGTTGGATGCCCCCAGTCTCAGAACTTCAGCAAGATCATGGTGGACATCCAGGCCCAGTATGACAAGCTGGCTGAGAAGAACTAAAAGGAGCTGGACAAGTATCAGGCTGGCCTCAACAGATTGAGGAAAGCACTGCAGTGATAACCTCACAGACTCATGAGATAGGAGCAGCTGAGATGATGTTCATGGAGCTGACACATATGGCTCAGTCCTTGGAGATCAAGGCCGGGTTGGAGGCTGAAATCACCACCTACTATTACCTGCTGGAAGACAGAGAGAGGGCTTCAATCTTGGTGACACCCTAGACAGCAACAACTCCATGCAAACCATCCAAAAGACCACCACCTACAGGACTGTGGAGGGCAAAGGGGTGTCTGAGACCAATGACATCAGTTTTGAGGGTTTGAAGCAGCAGAAGCAGTGTACTCTTTGGGGAGCAGGAGGCCAATAAAAAGTTCAGAGATCAAAAAAAATTTTCCCTATGTTTTCTTCTAGTAGTTTTACAATTTCAGGTCTATGTTTAACTCCAATCCATTTTGAGTTGATTTTTGTATATTTTGTGAGATAAGTGTCCAATTTCATCCAATTTCATTTTTCTGCATATGGATGTCCAGTTTTCCCAGCACCATTTATTTAAAAGACTATCCTCTCCCCATGGTGTGCTCTTGGCATCCTTGTTGAAGATTGGTAGCCTGTAAATGCATAGATTTATTTCTGGGTTCTCTATGCTGTTCCATTCATCTATATGACTGTTTTTATGCCAGTACCATATCTTTGTAATATATTTAGAAATCAGGTAATGTAATGCCTTCAGCTTTATTCTTTTTGCTTAAGGTTGCTTGGACTATCTGGGATCTTTTTGTGGATCCATATGAATTTTAGGATCATTTTTTCTATTTCTGTGAAAAAAATGTCATTGGAATTTTGATAGAGCATGAAATCTATAGATGGCTTTGAGTAATATGAACATGTTAACAATATCAATTTTTCCAATCCAAGAACACAGGGTATCTTTCTACTTTTTTGTGTATCTTTTTCAATTTCTGTCATCAGCATTTTATAGTTTACAGTGTACTGATCTTTTACTTCCTTGGTTAAATTTATTCCTATTATGTTCTTTTTGATGCTATTGTAAATGGGATCTTTTTCTTAATTTCTTTTTTTAATAGTTCATTGTTAGGGTATAGAAATGCAACTGATTTTTGTATGTTCACTTTGTATCCTCTATCTTTACTGAATTCATTTATTATTTCTAACAATTTTTTGGTGGAGCCTAGAGTTTTCTATATGAAATATAGAAAATATATCATCAGCAGAGATAATTTTACTTTTTCCTTTCCATTTTGGATGCCTTTTATTTATTTTTCTTGCCTAATTGCTCTGGCTAAAGGATTTCAAGTACTATGTTGAAAGAAGTGGCAAGAATGGGTATCCTTGTCTTTTTCCTGATCTTAGAGGAAAAGCTTTCAGCTTTTTACTGTTAAGTCTGATGTTAGCTGTGGGCTTGTCATATATAGTCTTTCTTATGTTGAAATACATTCCTTCTATACCTAATTTGTGAAGAGTTTTTATCATGAAAGAATGTTGAATTTTGTCAAATACTTTTCTGAATCTATTGAGATGATCATATGATTTTTATCCTTCATTCTGTTAATGTAGTATACCATATTTGAGACTATAAATTATTACACCCATTTTGGATATTAATATAACTCTCTAGCCAAATTAAACATTCGGATACCTTTATTAATCTAGCATTTACAATTTGGGGAATCTATCATACAGAAATAAGAATACTGGCACATAGATCATATATACAAGGATATTTATTATAGGACTGTTTTAGTGGCAAAAAGAGGGATAACCCTAGTATCTATAAACAAGGAAATGGTTGAATAAATTATGACATAACCATACTATTGAATACTATGCAGCTATTAAAATGAATATGTTGCAGTTTCATATATGGACTTAAAGAATAGCCATATTCCTTTGCTAGGTAATAAAAATTAAGTTGCAGAGTAATGTGTAAAATATAATCCATATTTATAAAAAAAGAAAGATTTTGGGGCACCTGGGTGGTTCAGTCGGTTAAGCATCCAACTCTTGATTTCGGCTCAGGTCATGATCTCAGGGTCCTGAGGTCAAGCCCCCACATTGTGCTCTGCACTCCAGGCAGAGTCTGCTCAGGATTCTCTCTCCCCCCCCCTTTGTCCCTCCCCCTGCTTGCTCACTCTCTTTCTCTCTCTCAAATAAATAAATAAAATATTTTGAAAAGAGAAAGATTTTAACTTCCTAGAAATGTTTATAAATATAAATATATGGATATAAACATAGAAACAGATGTGGAACTCAGAAGCACCAAATTCTGAATTATTGATTACATCAGGTGGAAAGAGGTTGGATGGGAAGGGATAACTCTTAAGTGGTTCTTTATATAGTTCTGTACTGTTTGATTTGTTACAGTAAGTATGTTACTGTAATTTATTAAAAATATAGTGAAGAAAAAGTGGAGAAAATGGAGAGAAAAATGGACTAGAAGGGGCATAAGGGAGACAAAGAAGGCAGTTGGGGGGCTGGTGCAATGATATACATAAGAAATGATTGTGGCATAATTAGAGTAGCATCAATGGAAACAGAAGTAGACAGGTTTACTTAGGTGGGTAGGAAAAAAATTAGGACTTGGTGATTTGATTGAAGGGAGAAAAAGAGGAGTAAAGGAAGCCACCCAGGTTTCTGGCAAAGTGCTACACTATTCACAGAGATAATGATCAGAAAAGGAAGATGTGTGGTTTTAAATAGGTTTTGAGTTTCAGGTACCTGTGGGAAATTCAAGAGGAGAAATCTTGTAAGCAGTTGGGGATATGCACCTGAAGCTCAGGAAAAATATCTGGGCTGGAAATATAGAAATGGAGATCATTAGCTAGGTTAGGACTCTCTCAGTTGCAAGAGACAGATAGCTGACCTAAACTGGATTAAAAAATTTTTTAAAGAAGAGGGCATGGGATTTATTGGCTCATTTAACTGTAAAGTCCTTGATGAAGCTGGCTTACGATATAGCTGAACCTTGGAGATCAAATGATGTCATCAGGACTCTCTCAGCTCTGCTTTCCTTTGAATTAGCTTCATTCTTCAGGCAGGTTGTCCCTATAAAGTGGCAAAAATAGCTACTAGCAGCTGTAGCTTGAAATTATCCAATTTAGCAAAACCAGTGGAAAGAGTGTATTTCACCCATCTACTGAAATCAGTAGGAAGGATGTTGTTGACAACACTGGTGAGAGCAGTTTTAGTAGAGTAATAGGGACAGAAAGATTGAGAGTCAAGTTAGATGAATAAGTAGAAAATAGCAAATATAAAGGAAAGGGAGGGAGACAACAGAGGAATAGCTAGAGATTTACTAACCATCTACTATGTGCAAGGCACTGTGCTACATTACATGCAGAGATACAAAAATGAGTAAGATAAAGTTCCTTAGTTCTGGAAGCCCATGATCTTCATAAAAAAGAGAATCTTATAAATAACTCCCAGAGGTGATAAGTAATTATATGGAGGTGTAAGATTGCAGTGGAGGCATAGAGGAGGGAACCGCAGAATGGCCAATCAAATACATTAAATACATCTCCAAGAAGTGCATAATGGCTGGCACATAGTAGGCATGAATACATGAATGGATAAGGTAACATTTGAACTGGATTTTGGAGGATGAATAAGACTTTGATGAAGAAAAGTAGAAAGTACATTTCTGACAAAGGTAACAGTAAGTGCAAAGGCTAACCAAATCCCCTAGGTTTGTTGGCTCTCCTTATGGCTTAAAAAAACAAAACAAAACAAAACAAAAACTGCTATGTAACATAGGCGCTTGGAGAAGTACTGAGGGAAGCCACAACTGTTGGGCAGAGAAAATGTGACAAGAGCCCAGAACTGCTTGAGAAGGTTTCAAATGCCCACTTAGGCATATAATAAATGGCATTTTAATCCCAAATTATCTTGGCATCTTCCCCACCTCACTGTATCTTTCTTCTACCCTCCATAAACTTGAGAAAGAAATATTAGCAAGGCCAACACAACTCTTGCTTTTTACTAAATACAAGACATATAAGCCACGTGTAATGGTTTTTGACTTTGGTAGCAGTTTTAATTTCCCTGATACTCTATATGAATCTCTGGTGCAAGGTAGCAAAATACATTTAGAACCTCAGTATAATTTAGAATCAATGACTGATCCTACTTTCTTGTTTAGGACTCTAAGCTAACTTAGAAGACATAGATCCTATGCCATTAACATGTTCAGAAATGTAGAGAGAGCTATTTTTGAAATAATTAAGTGCCAAGGATGTTTTGCTATAGACTTGAGTGTTGGCTGCATTTTAGTACTGCTTCCATTATACAGCCCCTTTAATGAATCTAGTACTGTGGTACTTCAGGTCAGTTCTTTAGAGTCTAGCCTAACTTAGGTTCTACATACTCCAGGCCAGGGTTCTAACCACTGTATGCTATTTAGCAAATGTGAACTAGATAGAAGGTGGCTTTGTGCAGATCTCTTCTCCCTATAGCAAAAAATCTCATGGGCCTGGACTGCTTCCAGAAAGTTAGTAGTGTCATCTTTATAGATGAAATTCAGTGCATCATTATCTTACATTGTGCCAGAAGAGAGGGAAGAAGATTGACTTGGTAATTCACTATGTTTTGATCCTAATCTGTTTAGAAATATGATTTCTTAAAAAGGAAATGGAAAAAGAATGTGTTTCTCATGATAGCTTCACAGTATCTCCTGAGAGGATGTTCAGTTATTGTAAATACAGCAATTTGATTCTCTCCTCAAATTTCAGATATATTTCATCTCTTTAAAAAAATAAACTACATTGAAATGATCAAATTTTAAAGTATGATTTGCATGCTTTCAAAAATGAAATTTTATATTTCAGGTCACACATTTAAATCTCTGTTTTGTTCAAAAGAAAAAAAAAAAACTTCTTGCATGAGTCACAAAGTCATTGGTTTGTATAGTGCACTATCTTTGCAAGTGATCTCCAAAGCTCTTTATAAACATAGGTTTACACTATAACCTATTTAAAGGAGAAGGGTGTATTTGTGATACAAATATTTTAACTCAGAGGTTGTTTTCAAGTTTCAGTTCAGCATTTTGAATCTAATCTGTTATTCCCATCCCCTAGCATAGTATGCAAAAATCCAGAAGCTATCAGAAATGAGGCCCAAATTTAGTACAGTAAAGCTCCCAGTGCATGGATAAAATATACCTACAAGAAAGAAAAATTCAGTTGATATTAATAAGCAATCTTTCTGACCCTTAATTTCTCTCCCAGACAGCTTGAGGTAAAGAAAAAACATAGAATTTAAAGCCACATATACCTGATTTCAAATTTTAAATCACAGAGACTTGGGGCACCTGAGTGGCTCAGTCAGTTAAGCATCCCACTCTTGATTTCCACTCAGGTCATGATCTCAGGGTCTTGAGATCAAGCTCCACGGCAGGCTCCATGCTCAGTTGGGAGTCTGTTTCTCTCTCTCTCTTTCCCTCTGCCCCTATGCCCACTCCCACTCTCTCTCTCTCTAAAATAAATAAATAAGGGGCACCTGAGTGGTTCAGTAGGTTAAGTGCCTGCCTTCAGCTCAGGTCATGATCCCAGGGTCCTCAGATAGAGCCCAACATTGGGCTCCCTGCTCAGCGGGGGTTCTGCGTCTCCCTCACCCTCTGCCCCTCCTCCCTGCTTGTGTTCTCTCTCTCTCTCTCTCTCTCTCTCTCTCTCTCTTTCCCCCTCTCTTTCCCTTTCAAATAAATAAAGTCTTTTAAAAAATTAAATTAATAAATAAATCTTTTTTAAAATCACTGAGACCTAATTGCAAATCCTAGCTCTACTACTTTTAGCTTCATGGCCTTGGCCAAGTCATGTAACCTCTCTCAGCATACATTTTCTCATTACATAAAGACAATAACAATACTTTCTTTGATAAGCTATTATAAGGATTAGAGTTAATATAAAATTCCTAATTCAATGCTGGCACATAACAGGTGCTCAATAATTAGTAATTATTAATATCAACTGTAAAATAAGAATAATACTAAACCATCTACTTCTCAGGTTATAGATAAAATAGATGAAAATGCTTTTTTTCAAACACCACTGTCTCTTAGCCACTTTTATAGTGAGAAAAGTTATTCTGCTTATCTCACAGGACTGTGATGATCAAAGGAGATAATATATACTAAAGCACTCAGAAAATATAAAGTGCTATTAAAGATCAAGGTGGAGTCTTTAGTTTAAATAAACCTTGTCTTAAGAGTTCTTTTTTTCTTCTCCCACCAATGAATTGAGAATGAAAGAATAAAAATTGAATATCACAAACTGCTAATTAGTATTGATATTTTGTTACATCTGATTTTGTCATTTGCAGAAATATACAGGATGTGAGTTTTGTAAATAAAATATATCCTCAGTATACCCTGATTATTCAAAGGTCTTTTATTTAGCAACTTCAAACATCCAGAACATAGCCTGGATACCCAAAAGGAGGTGGGATGAAAGCCCTATGATCTGGAAACAAAATCTCAAGCCAATGAGGCCTCTCATTCTACACCTGTAAGAGAGGAGTAGTACCAACTTTACTAAGAATCTTGATTTAGTGTTGTATATAAAATAAATGTTGCTTACTGATAATGAGCTTAGTTGTCTTGACAACCAATTAAAATGAGAGAAGTGATCTACTAAATGTGAGAAAACTGATACTCTAAGAAGGTGCAGTTGGCAGTATAAAGAACAGAAAAATTCTAAAAACAGAACTAGAAAAATGAAGTCACGTGGACCATTCATGTAGGGGTTCAAATTTTGCTTTGTGCCTTAGTAGACACTGAACACCTCATTGTATGGTCCAGTAGGGAATTTTCATAGTGATGCTTAGTCCTCAATAGACAACTATATCTGACATGACAAGACAAAGAAGTCTCAAAATGTTTTAGAAAGATTTCTGTCAGATTTCAAAGTTTTCTGGTTTGGAGTAAGTTTTAGTTATCCAGAAAACTCATCTCATTTCTGCACACCCACTTCTATGGTGCCAAGTAAGTGAGGTGTTAACTATGTACACAGCTGCTAAGTGAAAACTCTATAACATTGTAATTATATAGAAATCTGATTTTTTAAAAAAAAATATGTATAGAATTTAACCAACTCTACTAGAAACCATCTTAAAGGTTATATAATAAATTCTAAAATATTTGATATGGATTTTTAAAATGTGAATAACCAAACATGTTAAACATAAAAATGACCCATGACATAATTTAATAATTCCTGTTGCAAGAGGTACATCAGAATCTTAGGACCTTAATAGTATCATTTATAAATATCAATTATTGGTCAAAACTGTACATGTAAATGCTGAAGATTGAGCTGAATCTAATCTGGGTTGAAGTCCTGAGCTCCCCCACTTACTGGTTTTCTAACTTGAGGCAAGTCAGCTTCGATGTCATTTCATGGGATTGTGTAAGGGTCAAAAACAATGATGTACATGCAAATGCTATGTAAACTATACAGTGATGTACAAATGTGAAGTGTTACTTCTCATAAAAGTTGAATACAGAAAAAAAATACGTTTTGTAAGAGGTAATTGGTTTGGGGATTTCAAAGCAATAGGGGATAATAAGAAAACCAAAGTTTTACTTGTTCTTAACATATCATGTAACATTGCCATAGGATGGCAACCATAGCAGAAAAATTAGTAGTCTTACTTTTTTCACCAAACCTTGCGGGGTACAGCCTCTTGCTTTTACTAAATTAGTCACCCCTCCCCCATCTTTTCTTATCCATCTGTTTAGAATCCAGCTCTAAACTTTCATGGCCTTTAAGAGGCCTTAATGAATTTCTCTCCAGATAGCTCATCTTCTTAGTTTACATTCTTCCATGTGCATGTTTAAGACATTTACATTTTCTAGATCTCTTTCATGTACTTCTCTCATCTTCTCAGCTAGATAATAAGCCACAAGAGGTTAGGGATCCCTTTTACCTCAGTGTGGCAACTAGTAAAGGATAAACAACAGTCAAGTAGTTAATGAATGTTTACAGATTAAAAGAAAACATGCCAAAGGTCCATGCTGAAGTACACCCTCTTCTAATAGAGAAAGCTATACATTTGACCCTTGAACAACATGGGTTTGAACTGCACAGGTCCACTTATATGCAGATTTTCTTTGATAAACACGGTACAGCACTGTAAATGTATTTTCTTTATGATTTTCTTAATAACATTTTGTTTTCTCTAGCCTACTTTATTGTAAGAATACAGTATACAATACATATACAAAATACATGTTAACCTACAGTTTATGTTATCAGTAAGACTTCTGGTCAATAGTATACTGTTAAGTTTTGGGGGAGTCAAAAGTTTTACACAGATTTTCAACTGTGCAGGTCAGCACCCCAAAACCCCATGTTGTTCAATGATTAATTGTATTTGAAAAGATCTTAAGAGACAGGCAGTAGACAGTGGCTATGTCTGTGAAGCCACAGACATTTTTGGCAAATACTTGGTAAGTCTTTGAGATACTGAGGGAAGGAATTGTTACAATTTATTTGTTCATGAAGGAGCAACCTACAGGCCCTTTCTAGTTCTATTCCTGTACCACAGTAACCATGCGTCCACAAATGGCTTCTTCAATGGATAATTATATACAATACATATAATGTTCCATTCTCACATTTAAACACAAATGAAGAAATAAAAATTACATTGTCATTTATCATCACATATTTAGTATTTCACCCTTCATTCGCCAGATTTCATTACTTCTCTGACTGCCGTGGTATAGTATGGCAGATCTTGACCTTTTGTTGCCATAATTCAGAGCTTGGATAAGCATTCACATGTGGGACTTCTGGGGTCCTTGGAGTTCTGGGCATTTTTCTAGTATGCTGGCTACAACTAGGCCCATTTCTTTTTTGCTCAAGAAAACCTATCAGAATGCAAATGAGAGTGACACTATTACAGAAACACCATGAAATCTATTTCAGTACCTTCAGTACTTTGATAGCAACAATACTTGCAACACATTTCAATACCTTAGTTGTAAATCACTGGGGTAGAATTGTTTTCACATTTAGGGACCTGGGTTCAAGTTGCAGGTCTGCTACTTACTTGTTATGAAACTTTGAACATGCTAATTAATCTCTCAGCCTCAGTTCCTATAAAATAGCATTAATGGTAATACTTCACTGGGTTACTGTGGGGATTAAATATGTGATTGGAAAAGCACTTTTTAAAATGTTAAAGCCCTGGGCAAATCTGAGTTCTATATATTCATATGCACCTGTGTAATTTTCATTTTCCTCATTGCCATGCCCTTGCCTTAGGTCCTGAACTACCTAGTACTTTGTCTCATTCCTAACTTTATATAAATTCCTTAGCCCCTCTTCCTTCAAAATCATTCCCTTGTAGTCAATCCAGCTAACAGTTCCAGATGTATGTTTTCCTGTTACAACCAGCTATGCTAAGCCCTAACTCCTAGAGGTTATTCTTACTGTGCTCATAGTGATGAACTTTAATGTAGTCCAAGACAGAAAAAACTCCTTATTTTAGAATTTTCCATCTTTTTGCCACTCCCAGAGAATGCTCTCTTATACCCCAAAAGTCAAGCTCTTCTCTTGCCTTGTCAGTACATCCAGCATATACCTGCATACGGCCCAGCGCAGAAAGACAACTTGAGGGATGCATAGGAAGAGAACTGACCACCAAGAATAGGGCAAGTATGGAGTGTATAGGGAAAACAGGACCCAAGTTCTCGAGATGTGGTGGCATAGTCAAAATTTGTATGGGAACCTTCAGCAGAAAGGCCTGGCTATTCTCACTACTGTTCCAAGCTTTAACTCCATATGCTACAGCCCAGTAGAGCAAAACAGGATTGGAAAGCTAGGACCAACTGCCACTCGCAATGTTTCTTGAGACTCCACCAGCAGCTTCATTCCTACCAATTGCTCTTTCTACTGGTTCTGACTTATATTGGAACTCCCTCTGGCTGATCTCCATTGCCTTCTCCTTCATCCATTATACAGTTGTTTCAGTTAGGTGAGAATTGTGAATTCTTAGATCTCTACCCAAAAGAAACGCTTACAATAGCAGACTTAGACAAGAATATACAGTAGCAAAGTCTAACAACTCAAATGCCCATCAATAAAATAGTATATGGATAAACTATGACATATTCATGCAATGAAATATTAAACAGGCAAACCAATGAACTGCGGCAACACTTACTGGTATGGGTGAATCTTACAAATATAATTTTAAGCTTATAAAAAGTAAATCCCCTATGCTGAAGTTGTCACACACAAAAAAGCCATGTGTGTTCTGGGTATATATCTAAAGGAAATAAAATGTCTATCTCAAAGAGATATTTTTTTTAAAGATTTTATTTATTTATTTGACAGAGAGACACAGCAAGAGAGAGAACACAAGCAGAGGGAGTGGGAGAGGGAGAAGCAGGCTTCCCACTGAGCAGGGAGCCCGATGTGGGGCTCGATCCCAGGATCCTGTGATCACGACCTGAGCCAAAGGCAGACACTTAATGACTGAGCCACCAGGCACCCCTCAAAGAGATATCTACACCCTCATGTTCATTGCAGCATTCTTTATGATAGCTAAGACATGGAAACAGCATAAGTGTTCATCAATGGATGAATGGATAAAGAAAATGTGGGGTGTGTGTGCGTCTGGGTGTACACACACACACACAATGGAATATTATTTGGCCATAAAATAGAAAATCTTGCCATTTGTGACAATGTGGATGGACCTTGAGAGTATTATGCTAAATTAAATAAGTCAGGCAGAAAAAGAAGTTGTATGATCTCACTCATATGTGGCATATAAAAAAAAAAAACTCATAGAAACAGAGAGTATATTGGTTGCCAGAGGCAGAGGGTGAGAGGTTGGGGAAATGGGTGAAGATGATCAAGAGGTACAAATATCCTGTTATAAGATTAATAAGTCCTGGGGATACAATGTACAGCTTGGCAACTATAGTTAACAGTACTGCATTGTATATTTGAAAGTTGCTATGAGAATAGATCTTAAACATTCTTATCATAAGAAAAAATATTTGTAACTATGTGTAGTGATGGATATTAACTAAAATTATTGTGGTAATCATGTCACAATATATACATATATCAAATCGTAATCTTGTACACCATAAACTAATGTTACATGTCAATTATATCTTAATACAACCAGAAAAATAAAATAAAAACAATATGTATGTATTAAATGCATTTAAGAAACAAATTACCTTGGACCTATCATAATGAAAAACCTATTTGAATGCTGAAAAAAGTAATTCCCAAAATATTAAATATAGCATAATAACCATTATATAGTTACAAACAACTAAGGGTTTTTTTTTTTAAAGCTTTTTAGGAATACATATAAATGTGATACAATTATATGAAATGGAAGTTGAGAGAATGATGACCACCAGATACAGGATAGTTTACCTTTGGTGGGGGAGAGATAGGGAGATGAGAGTGAGGAGGAACTGCATGATTGAATGTAAGTTTTTATAAAGTCCTAGTTTTTGTTTTGAGTGATTCGTTCCCAGGTGCTTGTTACACTGTTTTTTAAAACTAACTAAATAGAGGAAGGAAAGGAAAAATAAAATAAGATGAAAATTGAGAGGAAGGCAAACCATAAGAAACGCTGAACTCTAGGAAACAAACTAAGGGTTGCTAGAGGGGAGGTGAGTCAGGGGAAGGGATAATTGGGTGATGGGAATTAAGGAGGACACTAGATATAATGAGCACTGGGTGTTATTTGCAGCTGATGAATCACTACATCCTACCTCTGAAACTAATAAAAAAACTAAATAAATAAAGTGAATTACACATAAACCAGTGTGAATTAAGATATGCTATAAATGTAAAATACATACCAGATTTCGAAGACTTTGTACCAAAAAGAGCAACATAAAACATCTTGTTAATATATATTTACATTGATTACATGTTGAAATTATTATATTTTGGATATGTTGAGCTAAAATTTAATATTAAAATTAATTTTACTTTTTAATATGACTAATAGAAAATTTAAAATTACATGTGTGGCTCAAACTTGTGGCTTACATTATATATCTGTTTGACAGTGGTGGTGTAAGAATTCTACAGCACTAGTCTTTATATTTATAGCCAGCTGTTTTCAGACTTAAAGCTTTTTAGTTTGTCTTTAGGATTAATAATTCTAATTTATTTTATTTTTGGCTTCTGAAATCTCAATTGAAAGGGTTTTTTTAAAGATTTATTTATTTTAATGTTGCCATTACAACTCTGAGAAAGAAGAAAACCTGAGTTCCAACTCCTTGGTTGCTTAAAACTAGTTCCCAAGAGTCTGAGACGCTATTTCTATTTTTCAGAGTCATTTTTTGTAATTTTTGTAAAACAAAAGAACCTGTTTTGTAAATAAAAATCATCCTAAGTAAATAAATAAATAAATATTTACTTATTTATTTTAGAGAGAGAGAGAGGGCATGAGCAGGGGAAGGAATAGAGGGAAAGGGGAAGCAGAATCCCCACTGAGCAGGGAGCCCGATGCTGGGCTCAATCTCAGGACCCTGAGATCATGACCTGAGCCGAAACCAAGAGTCAGATGCTTAACCAAGTGAGGCACCCAAATGAAAGTTTTAATAAATAGGAAAGCAATGCGTGCTCCTTCTTTAAAAAAAAAAAAAGTTAAGCATTAGAGAAATTGGTTTAACACAGGAAAGTAACACCACAACCTCAGTTTCCAGACATAGCCACTATTAACAAGTAAATAGCTTTCTAGGTATGTGTGCTTTTAAGATTTTAGAACCTGAGCATTAGTTATCCCTCTCCTTTCAAGCATTCTCTGTGCCAGAGAAGCAATGGAAGTTCATAGCTTGGTTTTGTGCCAAGCAAGAACTAAATCAGTGATTCCTACCTCCCATGTTAGCTGGATTTTGGATTTCTTTCCCTGGCCAAGACTCTTCTCCTCCCCAAAAGAAATGTCATTTGGCATATGTTTATACTAAAACCTAAAGTGAACTGAAATTAATTTTTCAAGAATTTCCTAATTTTCCTGGAAAAAATCAGAGAGCCAATGGAATATTGTAAAACCAGAATTAAGAATCACTGTTTCAGGGCGCCTGAGTGGCTCAGTTGGTTAAGCGACTGCCTTCGGCTCAGGTCATGATCCTGGAGTCCCGGGATCGAGTCCCGCATCAGGCTCCCTGCTCAGCAGGGAGTCTGCTTCTCCTTCTGACCCTCCCCCCACCATGCTCTCTCTCTATCTCTCATTCTCTCTCTCAAATAAATAAATAAAATCTTAAAAAAAAAATTAAAAAAAAAAGAAGCACTGTTTCAATGTATTGATCTCCAACAAAGTACCTGATCATCTCTCCCGGTGGGTATGAAGCAGGCTTCTGGTGGGAGTGTAACGATCTGAAGAAAACAAGATGGATCCATTTCTCTTCTGTCATAGGTTCCTCTCTATTCATAGGAAACAGTTTAATGAAGGTAGCTGAAGGGGAAAAAAAGAATAAAAAGGTCAGATTTGGATTATATGCTAGATCTTGAAAATGTTCATTCTATATTGCCTGAGGCTCTATATAAAAATCATTAATAGAGGAATAGCTTCTCTTTCAAGTGCCATGGAAATTACAGAAGCTGTTTTCTTCATTCACATTACTGATTGATAAGTTCAAAGATTCTGGATGCACTTCTTGGAAAAACAACAAATAATTTGACATTTTTCCTTGTCCATTCAATGAAGTGAATCCATGCAACGTTATATTCTTAAGAAACATACCAATGAACTCTTAAAATCATATTCTATATGATCTTATTTTTTGCATTTGTTGAGACCCGCATGAGAAAAATAAATACAAACTGCACTCTTACTGCTATTTTGATTAGGATTTCTTTCCTCTCCCTTTTACAGTGAAGTGACAGACTTGAAGTAGACATTCCAACCAAGGCTTTTCTGAAACTCTTTTTAAGTCATTGTTCAAAGCCATCCTGTCTACCCTCAAGTCCGTTATCATTTTTCCTCTAACCTAACTCTCTTTACTCTTCAGTTCCAACTTACTGTTTCTTTATTGGTCATGTTTGTTTTTGTCTTACCTCCTCTTCCTGTTAGATTGGCACTTCCTTAAAGTTAGAGACCATGTCTAAATCTAATGCACATATCCAGAAAATACTTATCAACAATATTATTACCTAAAACCCATTTGTCCTAAACCTTACCTGGGTTTATCTTATGTTATTCATGCCTTTTTTTAAAGCTGTAAATACAAATAACATAGCAAACTTGTCCAGAGATCACAAAACACTAAATTGGAATTATAAACAAATGGACAACCTATAAAAGCTTTATATATTAATGGCCTATTTATATATTTTTCACATTTTTAGTTTGCTTTTGCTATACAGAAATGTGTCCCATTTATGGAACACTGTGTGATCTAATTGACTGAAGAGAATGTTAGATTAAACAGAGCAGCTGGCAGAAAACAGATTTAGAATTCAGATCCAGTCCAACTATTAACTAACTGTGGGACTTAGATGGATCAAACCTCTGCTTAATTTCTTGGGCATGGGAAGTAGATGGCCTAACACTCATCCTGATCACCTTACAAGGGTAATAACAGCATAAGTACATCAGAAAATACATCAGGAATGGATAAAGAAGATGTGGTATATATACACAATGGAATATTACTCAGCCATCAAAAAAAATGAAGTCTTGCCATTAGCAATGACATGGATGGAGCTAGTGTGAATCATGCTAAGTGAAATAAGTCAGTCAGACAAAGACAAATACCATATGATCTCACTCATGTGGAATTTAAGAAAGAAAACAGATGAACATATGGGGAGGGGGGAAAGAAAAAAAGAAGAGAGGGAAACAAACCTATAAGAGACTTTTAACAATAGAGAACAAACTGAGGGTTGATGGAGGGAGGTGGGTTGGGGGTGGACTAGATGGGGGATGGGTAATAAAGAGGGCACTTGTTTTTATGAGCACTGAGTGTTGTATCTAAGTGACGAATCACTGAATTCTACTCCAGAAACCAATATTGCACTATTTGTTAACTAAGTAAAATTTAAATTAAAAAAATATATCAGAAAGTGCTTTGTAAATTAAACACCACATAAATATGAGGTTCTTCAGATGTGATTACATTTGCACTCCCAACATTCAGAAGAAAATTCATTTCCTGTTAGCTTCCTTTGTAGTTTGCAGATGTAGCCACAAAGTACTTTGGCCTTTGTCAGTATACTAAAAAATGCTAGCCTTTAGACAGATGTAATTTATTGGAGAAAATGATATTAGCTCACTTTTATCTTTTTTAATTAAAATAGAACATTTTTTAAAAATAGCTAAACCTAGTAATACAAATATGATATTAAATATTATACACATAGCAAAATTCCCAAGTACCTGATATATTGCTCACTAATTATTGACTGTTATAATCCTCATTATTGTTTTAAAGCAGCTTTATTGAGATGTAATTCACATACCATATACTTCTCCCATTAACATGTACAACTCAGTAATTTTTAAAGTATTCAGAGTTGGGCGCCTGGGTTGCTCAGTTGGTTGGGCAAATGCCTTCGGCTCCGGTCATGATCCCGGAGTCCTGAGATCAAGTCCCACATTGGGCTCCCGGCTCAGCGGGGAGCCTGTTTCTCCCTCTGGCCCTCTACCCTCTCATGCTGTTTCTCACTCTCTCTCTCTCTCTCTCTCTCTCTCTCAAATAAATAAATAATCTAAAAAATTTAAATATTCACAGAGTTGTACAACCAGCAACAAAATCAATTTTAGAACATTTACATTACCTCAAAAAAAAACTCTTCAGCTATCATCCCCCAACTCCTCCATTCTCTCCCCCAGCCCTAGGCAAACACTAATACATTTTCTGTCTCAATAGATTTGCATATTCTGGACATTTCATGTTAATGGACTCATACAATGGCCTTTTGTGTCTGACTTCTTTCTCTTAGCATAATGGTTTCAAGTTTCATCCATTTTGTACCATATATCAATATTTTGTTCCTTTTTTGTGGTAAAATATATATAACAAAATTCACCATTTAACCATTTTTTTAAAGATTTTATTTATTTATTTGACAGAGAGAGACACAGCGAGAGAGGGAACACAGGCAGGGGGAGTGGGAGAGGGAGAAGCAGCTTCTGCCGAGCAGGGAGCCCGATGCGGGGCTCAATCCCAGGACCCTGGGATCATGACCTGAGCCGAAGGCAGACACTTAACGACGGAGCCACCCAGGCGTCCCACCATTTAACCATTTTTAAGGATACAATTCAGTGGTATGAATTACATTCACAATGTTTTGCAACTGTCACTACTCTCCATTTCCAAAACTTTTTTATCCTCCCAAAGAGAAACTATCCATTAAACCATAGCTCCCCTTTCCCCACTCCCACCAGCTACTGGTAACCACTCTTCTAATTTCTGTCTCTATGACTTTGCCTATTCTAGGTTCCTCATATAAAGGTACGTAGAATATATATATACATTCTATATATATGTATATAGAATATATATACATATACATATAAAATCATACAATATTTGTCCTTTTGTGTCTGGCTTATTTTTTTTAGTTTTTATTATTATTATTATGTTATGCTAATCACCATACATTACATCATTAATTTTTGATGTAGTGTTCCATGATTCATTGTTTGTGTATAACATCCAGTGTGCTCCATGCAGAATGTGCCCTCTTTAATACCCATCACCAGGCTAATCCATCCCCCCACCCCCTTCCCCTCTACCTTCATTTTTCCCTTCCTGCTATCTTCTTTTTTTTTTAACATATAATGTATTATTTGTTTCAGAGGTACAGGTCTGTGATTCAACAGTCTTACACAATTCACAGTGCTCACCATAGCACATACCCTCCCCAATGTCTATCACCCAGCCACCCCATCCCTCCCACCCACCACCACTCCAGCAACCCTCAGTTTGTTTCCTGAGTTTAAGAATTCCTCATATCAGTGAGATCATATGATACATGTCTTTCTCTGATTGACTTATTTTGCTCAGCATAATACCCTCCAGTTCCAACCACGTCATTGCAAATGGCAAGATTTCATTCCTTCTGATGGCTGCATAATGTTCCATTTATATATATATATATATATACCACATCTTCATTATCCATTCATCTGTCGATGGACATCTTGGCTCTTTCCACAGTTTGGCTATTGTGGACATTGCTGCTATAAACATCAGGGTGCACATACCCCTTTGGATCCCTACATTTGTATCTTTGAGGTAAATACCCAGTAGTGCAATTGCTGGATCATAGGGTAGCTCTATTTTAAACTTTTTGAGGAACCTCCATACTGGTTCCCAGAGTGGCTGCACCAGCTTGCATTCCCACCAACAGTGTAAGAGGGTTCCCCTATCTCCACATCCCCGCCAACATCTGTCGTTTCCTGACTTGTTAATTTTAGCCATTCTGACTGGTGTGAGGTGGTATCTCATTGAGGTTTTGATTTGGATTTCCCTGATGCCCAGCGATGTTGAGCACTTTTTCATGTGTCTGTTGGCCATTTGGATGTCTTCTTTGGAAAAATGTCTGCTCATGTCTTCTGCCCATTTCTTGATTGGATCATTCATTCTTTGGGTGTCGAGTTCGATAAGTTCTTTATAGATTTTGGATATTAGCCCTTTATCTGATATGTCATTTGCAAATATCTTCTCCCATTCTGTCAGTTGTCTTTTGGTTTTGTTGACTGTTTCTTTTGCTGTGCAAAAGCTTTTTATCTCAATGAAGTCCCAGTAGTTCATTTTTGCCCTTGCTTCCCTTGACTTTGGCGATGTGTCTAGGAAGAAGTTACTGCAGCTGAGGTCGAAGAGGTTGCTGCCTGTGTTCTCCTTTAGGGTGTTGATGGACTCCAGTCTCACATTTAGGTCTTTCAACCATTTGGAGTCTATTTTTGTGTGTGGTGTAAGGAAATGGTCCAGTTTCATTCTTCTTCATGTGGCTGTCCAATTTTCCCAACACCATTTGTTGAAGAGACTGTCTTTTTTCCATTGGACATTCTTTCCTGCTTTGTCAAAGATTAGTTGACCATAGAGTTGAGGGTCCATTTCTGGGCTCTCTATTCTCTTCCACTGATCTATATGTCTGTTTTTGTGCCAGTACCATACTGTCTTGATGATGACAGCTTTGTAATAGAGGTTGAAGTCCGGAATTGTGATGCCACCAGCTTTGCTTTTCTTTTTCAATCTCGTTAATTCTTTCCAAGAACCAACTCCTAGTTTCATTGATCTGTTCTACTGTTCTTTTGGTTTCTATTTCATTGATTTCTGCTCTGATCTTTATTATTTCTCTTCTCCTGCTGGGTTTAGGCTTTATTTGCTGTTCTTTCTCCAGCTCCTTTAGGTGTAGGGTTAGGTTGTGTATTTGAGACCTTTCTTGTTTCTTGAGAAAGGCTTGTATTGCTATATACTTTCCTCTCAGGACTGCCTTTGCTGCCTCCCAAAGATTTTGAACAGTTGTGTTTTCATTTTCATTGGTTTCCATGATTTTTTAAATTCTTTGATTTCCTGGTTGACCCATTCATTCTTTAGTAGGATGCTCTTTAGCCTCCATGTATTTGAGTTCTTTCCAACTTTCCTCTTGTGATTGAGTTGTAGTTTCAAAGCATTGTGTTCTGAAAATACACAGGGAATGATCCCAATCTTTTGGTACTGGTTGAGACCTGATTTGTGACCTAGGATGTGATCTATTCTGAAGAATGTTCCATGGGCACTAGAGAAGAATGTGTATTCTATTGCTTTGGGATGGAATGTTCTGAGTATATCTGTGAAGTCCATTTGGTCCAGTGTGTCATTAAAAGTCTTTATTTCCTTATTGATCTTTTGCTTTGATGATCTCTCCATTTCAGTGAGGGGGGTGTTAAAGTCCCCCACTATTATTGTATTGTTGTCGATGTGTTTCTTTGCTTTTGTTATTAATTGGCTTATATAATTGGCTGTTCCCATGTTAGGGGAAGAGATATTTACAATTGTTAGATCTTCTTGTTGGATAGACCCTTTAAGTAGGATATAGTGTCCTTCCTCATCTCTTATTACAGTCTTTGGTTTAAAATCTAATTTGTCTGATACAAGGATTGCCACCCCAGCTTTCTTTTGGTATCCATTAGCATGGTAAATTGTTTTCCATCCCCTCACTTTCAATCTGGGGGTGTCTTTGGGTCTAAAATGAGTCTCTTGCAGACAGCATATCGATGGGTCTTGTTTTTTTTATCCAATCTGATACCCTGTGTCTTTTGATTGGGGCATTTAGCCCATTTACATTCAGGGTAACTATTGAAAGCTAGGAATTTAGTGCCATTGTATTGCCTGTAAGGTGACTGTTACTGTATATTGTCTGCGTTCCTTTCTGGTCTATGTTGCTTTTAGGCTCTCTCTTTGCTTTGATGACCCCTTTCAATATTTCTTGTAGGGCTGGTTTTGTGTTTGCAAATTCCTTTAGTTTTTGTTTGTCCTGGAAGCTTTTTATCTCTCCTTCTATTTTCAATGACAGCCTAGCTGGATATAGTATTCTTGGCTGCATATTTTTCTCATTTAGTGCTCTGAATATATCATGCCAGCCCTTTCTGGCCTGCCAGGTCTCTGTGGATAGGCCTGTTGCCAATCTAATGTCTTACCATTGTAAGTTACAGATCTCTTGTGCCGAGCTGCTTTCAGGATTTTCTCTTTGTCTCTGAGACTCGTAAGTTTTACTATTAGATGTCGGGTGTTGACCTATTTTTATTGATTTTGATGGGTGTTCTCTGTGCCTTGTGGATTTTGATGCCTGTTTCCTTCCCCAAATTAGGGAAGTTCTCTGCTATAATTTGCTCTAATATACCTTCTGCCCCTCTCTCTCTTTCTTCTTCTTCTGGGATCCCAATTATTCTAATATTGTTTCATCATATGGTATCGCTTATCTCTCAAATCTTCCCGCATCATCCAGTAGTTGTTTCTCTCTCTTTTTCTCTGCTTCTTTATTTTCCATCATTTGCTCTTCTAGATCACTAATTCTCTCTTCTGCCTCATTTGTCCTAGCAGTTAGAGCCTCCATTTTTTATTGCACTTCATTAATAGCCTTTTTGATTTTGACTTGGTTAGATTTTAGTTCTTTTATTTCTCCAGAAAGGGTTTCTCTAATAACGTCCACGCTTTTTTCAAGCCCAGCTAGTATATTTAAAATGATCATTCTGAACTCTAGTTCTGACATCTTCCTAATGTCCATATTGATTAGGTCCCTGGCAGTCGGTACAGCCTCTTGTTCTTTTTGTTGAGGTGATTTTTTTCCGTCTTGTCATTTTGTCCAGAGGAGAATAGATTAATGAGAGAACAAAATGCTAACAAGGTAGCCATGTCCCCAGAAAATATACACTAAACAAATCAGAAGAGACCTGAAACAGGGGGAAAAGAAAGAAAAAAGAAAAAAAAAGAAAAAGACAAAAACAAACCAAAACAAAACAGAATATGATCAGGCTGGTGCATAGATCAGTGCCACACACTAGATTTTGGGCGTATTTTGGTCTGTTAGAAGAAAGTGCCTCCCAAAATTTTAAAGAAAGAAAAACTTATATATGTACAAAAATAAGGGTTAATATGATGATGATATGGAATATGACTGTAAAGATGAAAATTAGAAAAGATTTTATAAAAGGAATTGATAAGAAGTTGGTTGAAAAAAGAAAGAAGAGGATTTAAAAAAAAGCGGGGGCGGGGAGAGAATGTAATCAGGCAGGAGACTAGAAGAAAGCCATACACTAGAGATTTAGGGTATATTTTGATCTGTTAGAAGAAACTGTATCCCAAAATTAAAATTATATATATATATACCAAAAAATAAGGGTAACTACTATGAAGGGATAGAATATGACTCTAAAAATGAAAACTAAAAAAGATTTTTTAAAAAGGAATTGATAAGATGGTTGAAAAAGGGAAAAAATATTTTTTTAAAAAGACAGTTAAAAAAATTAACTTTGAAAGACTAAAGAATCATAGGGAAAAAGCCATGAATTCTATGTGCAGTAATCCCCTAGTGCTGGAGTTCTGCCATTCTCATTGATCGGTAAACTTGGTCTTGGCTGGCTGTTCTTGCAGATCTTCTGGGGGAGGGGCCTGTTGCCGTGGTTCCCAAATGTCTTTGCCGGGTCTGGGCTAAGAAATCAGCTGGGGCTGCTCTCAGGAGCTTTTGTTCCCTGCAAGTTTTCCCTACAGCTTTGGAGGATGAGAGTGAAATGGTGGCCTCCCAATTTCCACCCCAGAGGAGCCGAGAACTCGGGGGCCCCACTCCTCAGTAAGCCCCCAGAGAAAAGCAGTCAGTCACTCCCTTCTCCCTGGTCCCCAGCCGCACTCCGTGCTCACCCGGCCAGTGATCGAGCATTTCTATCTCTGGCACCCAACCCCATGTGGAATCTCCAAACCCAGCAGATCCCTACGGTGCACTCCCGTGCTGATCCTCCCGGGGGAAGAAGGGGCATCTCCCCGGATCTGCCACTTGTTGGGTCACTGCTGGAGGAGCAGTGGCCCAACGTCCAGAAAATGGTTGCTTTTCTGTTCAGAGAGTTGTTGCTATTCTTTTCTTCGATCTCCTGTTGAGTTTGTAGGTGTTCAGAATGGTTTGATCCCATCCAGCTGAATTCCTGGGACCAGATGAAATGCAGGTCTCCTACTCCTCTGCCATCTTGCTCCTCCTTGTGTCTGGCTTATTTTAATTAGCATTATGTTGTAAGGTATGTATGTAAGTATGTATCCGTACTTCATTCTTTTAGGGTTGAATAATATAGGGATATACCATATTTTATCAAGTCATTAGTTGATGGACATTTGAGTTGTTCCCACTTTGGGCTGTTATGAATAATACTGTGAACTTCCATGTATACATTTTAATGAAAATATGTTTTCATCTCTCTTAGGTATATATCCAGGAGTAGAATTTCAGGATCAAATAGTAACTCTATGTTCTATCTTTTAAGGAACTTCCAGACGGCTTTCCAAAGCAGCTACACCATTTTACAATCCCACTAGTAGTGTATGGGGGTTACAATTTATCCATATCCTTACCAACACTTGTTATTATCTGTCTTTTTTATTATAGCCATCTAGTGGGTGTGAAGTGGTCTGTTACTGTGGTTTTGCTTTAGATTTCCCTGATGATTAATAATGTTGAGCATCTTTTTATGTGCTTATTGTCTCTTTGCATATAATCTTCAGAGAAATGTCTATCCAGATCTTTTGCCCATTTTTCAAGTGAATTATTTTTCTTTTTATTATTGAGTTCTTTCTTTAATGATGTATTTATTTGAGAGAGAGAGAGAGAGAGAGAGAGAGAGAGCATGAGCGGGAGGGACAAAGGAAGAGGGAGAGCAAACCTCAAGCAGAGTCCACGCTGAGTGTGGAGCCCGATGCAGGGCTTGATCTCATGACCCTGAGATCATGACCTGAGCTAAAACCAAGAGTCAATGTTTAACTGACTGCACCATCCAGGTGCCCCATCTTTTTATTTTTGAGTTCTATATATATTCTGGTTTTAATTCTTGTAAGATATATGATTTCTAAATATTCCCTCCCATTTGGTAGGTAGTCTTTTTACTTTCTCATTGTTATCATTTACAGCACATAAGTTTTTAATTTTGATGAAATCCACTGTATCTGTTTTTTCTTTTATCACTTGTGTTCATCATTATTTTTATTGCTTCTATTATAACTTAAAAAAGAAAAATCCAGGGTATGTTTTTTACTCCCTGCCTGATTTGATGTTCAGTCACAGCTCAAATGGCTCTGATTTTACTATGATATCAGGTCTCCATAGTTTCTTTGACAATGGTAGTCTATCTTTGCCACATTAGTTACCCTACAGAACTGAGTGGCCTAAACTGGGAAACAGGAAGTCAATACTTCCTCTCCCTCACCTTTTTGTAAGAACCGTTCCTTCCTGTCTTTCAGTTGGCGGAAATGGAGTGTGATTATAATCATATTGATATATCTGTGCTTGAACATCTAACCAATATACTTGGTCTCTTTATTAAATTGATTGAATTTTGCCTACAACGACCTACTATAGTAAGTATGCTGTAACATTTAACTATGATGTTAACTGTTAGGCTCTAATAACACATGTTTTTTTCTGAATAACTTATAGAATATGGCAGCAAAAGAATTTGTCTGAGCTGATTACTACATGAGATCAAATTTCTGCTAGAACAAAATTCTTATACATTTAAATCAAAAACCTTAGATGACCTCTAGGGTTTCTTTCAGCTATAAAATTATATTCATTTTAGGCCATCTTGAAATTGTTTCATAAAATTATTTAACATATCTAATTCATTTATTATGGACTAAATAAACCAAGTGCTGTGATATAGACCTCAGGCTCAGTTCTCAAAATTACTTTCATCTATTGTATTCATACTATGATCTAGACATTGTGCTAAGCATTCTAATCCTCACATTATTCCTGCACATTAAATGGAGGTTATTCTCACTTTACATACTAACAGAATATCAACCTCAGAAATGTTAAGTAATTTGAGCAGAGGGTGCAGGTGGTGAGAAAAGATAAGAAAAAAATAATGTCTTCCTGTCTTAGTTTGCCCCTCTTAGCAGGTGTTCATTTTGCCTTTTGATGCTTCCAGACCTAATCTCAACCTTAAAATGTTCATGTTGACCTGTTCTTGCCTGAGTATTGGCTACCCTGGGCTTTTTTTTTTTTTTAGAGATTTTTGACTGGGAACTTTTTCTAGCCATAAGCATTCCAATGGGGTTGCAGGGCATGAACTTGCTTTAGTGTCTCTGGGTGGAAAAAGCTAAAAGTGAATTTTTTTAATTTTTATTTAAATTCCAGTTAATGTACAGTGTAATATTAGTTTCAGGTGTACAATATAGTGATTTAACAGTTCCATACATCATAAAAGTGAATTTTTTGAATGAAAGTTCAGAATCTTAGTAAAGCCACAAGACATACACCCATCTCCAAACTACTGTCTTGGTGATGTTCATCTCTCTTTACCATTAAAGAGATGATGGGATAAGGCCTTAGACATTATTACTAGCGGTATACAGTATCATTAATACACCATTACAACACAAAATTTAGGTTCAATTTCCCCATCTCTACACCATAAAAGCAATCTTTTACTACAGAAACAGACCTGTACTATAAAATATAAGAGAATTGAGGAAGAAATATTTCAGTTGCATTGCAAAATTTTTTAAATGTTGTTTTTTCCTTTCTTTGAACATCTTGGGCTTCTATTCTGAAGACTGGGGGTAGCAACTAATTATAAATATCAGGATAAAATGAGTATTTCAATCTTTTCCTGTTCCAGATGCATGATGGGCTCTTTGTCCCGTAAGCTGTAACATGCATAAGTACAGAGATTGAATTTAAGGCATGGGAGAAGCAGGAAACCGTCATTACATGGTCAAATAGGAGAAATATTGGATGAATATAGACATAATTGTCAGAGGTTAGTCATGTCCTATAGGAGCTTTTTCAGAGTTGTTGAGCACCAAATTTGGACCCTTACTTTATGTGCTTTATGTCATTGAATTCTCATAACAATCCTGTAGAGTCAATATTATTGTTCTCATTTTACAGATGAGCAAACCCTGGCTTGGAAAGATTAAGTAATTTGCCCAAATCCACACAACTAGTTTCAATAGTTAATCCAAGGTCTTTTTGACTCCAAAGTGACTTAGCATGGTCAGACACTTGTTTTTTCCTTGTAATATTCAGTGCTATAATCAGTCTGGTACTAGTAATGCAGCAAAATCTGAAGCATACTGGTTTGAGGGGGAGGAGAGAGTTTAAGGACCAGAAAATGGCATCTAAGACAGGGGTTGTAAAGTAAAGATATCGTCCTTTCCTGAAACAATGAATTTGAATTATATAGTTTACACCAAGAATCCCAACAAGTAAAAGTCACTATTACTTTGAGTTGAGAACGTGTGTATGGGAAAATGTTCTGCTGTTGCTTTTGAGACTTACAGCAGCTGCTATGACAACCCCCCAGGAGAATCTACTTCCACCAGTCTTACTTTTACTCAACAGTAACTGTGAATGTCAAATCTCGTTTTATGTACAAGGAGCCAAAATTTCCCTGCCACTTACATCTTTCCCCCAAGAAACAAAAAGCTTTATAAACCCACAAAGGAGCACTATATAGAAAGTGAACTTGGGACATACCAAGAGTGATCAATTTAACATTCCACAAATTTCCCTTGAAATTAGGAAAGGTATTTTGCACTGCTTTTCATAAACCTAGTAAATTTCCATCTCTTTAAGTTTTCCTAGACACTCTTTCACTATGATTTATTCCTTAAATCATTATTACTGTCAGAAATCCCCTTAGATGTAAAAAAAAAAAATACATTTTTGAGAATGTTTTATGCTCTGCTGATTTTTTTCTTAAAAAGAAAATAGAAGGACTTATGTCTCTGCCAAGATGAAGAAACCTCATTCCTTCTAGGTCTTCCCTCTTACACTAACATCCCCTGGGCATAAGACATACAAACAAGACTAAAAAGTCGAAACATCAGGCAGACTGACTCAGAACTTGAGGAACAATACAGTGGTACACTCCCTGGGTTTCCTTTTTGCCTCCCATATATCCCAGACAGGTCACTACAGAAGCCTCCAGTCCACAACTGCCAACAGACACAGACAAAAACATCTCTAAGAAAAGCCTGATCCCCATATCTAAAGGAGAGGAGGAAAGGGTTGCCTAACAACAGAAAACCTTTTTGGCAATACCTGCTCTATTGTAGCCAAACACCAACAGAAAAATCCCACCCTCCCCACTGCCCCCTGTTTCAATGGAGCCTAATAGGAAGTAATATTTCACTCCACTCCTTCCCACAAAAAAGCAGGCAGTAGGGTGCCTGGATGGCTCAGTCACTGGGTGTCTGCCTTCAGCTCAGGTCATGATTTCAGGGTCCTGGGATCGAGTCCCACATCGGGCTCCCTGCTCAGCAGGAAGCCTGTTTCTCCCTCCCCTACTCCCCCTGCTTGTGTTCCCTCTCTTGCTGTGTCTCTCTCTCTGTCAAATAAATAAAATCTTAAAAAAAAAAAAAAAAGGGTAGGCAGTATGCTCCTATCTCACTGTTGGGGTGGTGTTGGCAGAATTGGGCAGACAGTACTTCTAATCCCCTATTTGGCAGAAGAAGATGGTGCTCCTATTCTCATTCCAGAGTATTGTCATCCCAGTCCAGTGGCAAGCTAAGTTGCCTCATTCACACCCGGAAGCAAAAAGAGTTAACAACTAGATGCAAAGCAGGGCTAGTCACCACTGAACTCCATCACCATCTCCATGTTAGTGGGGCCCAATGGGGAGGCTGAGCTTCCACCCCCTTTGCATCAAAGAGACTGAATAAAGGGATGCATATCAAGGCTAGTAAACACTGCTTTTCCCCCATCCCTGTTGTCATGGACACCCAGTGGGAAGCTGCACCTGTACATCCATCCGGCAGCAATGAGACTGAAAGAAGCAGTGTGAAGCTGGATTAGTCAGCACTCCTATCCCCCACTGCACCCCCATTTCAGTGGGGTCCAATGGAGAGCTGAGCCTTTATCCCCAGTCAGCATCAGTGAGTCTTACATTAACGAGGTGGTAAAGGTAGAACTAGTTGGGACTTTTCTTTCCCTTCCCCTGGTGTCAGCAGGTCCCACCAGGGAGCTGAGCTTATACTTCCATTCAAAGATAACAAAAGCCAGAAAAAAAGATAACAAAACCCAGAAACCCTGTGGATCAGTGCCCCAATTTCAATGGGATAGTGCCAGCAGAGCCAAAGAGGTAGCTGAACTTTCACTCCACCCATTTGTAACAAGGAAGTATGAGTCAGTGCCCCACTTTTGCCAAGGTCATGTCAGTGAGATGCAGTGGGAACATGCACACATACTCAACCCTCACATTATACCTCAACACCACCTCCCTAAAAAGAAAATTAAATATAAATTTGTCTAATAATACAGTATCCAAAAACCTCCCAGTTTAAAAAAAAATAACTCATGAATGAGAACAGGCACCAACCCTCAGATGAAACAGATTTTATCTGACAAGGATTATAAAGCATCCATAATAAAAATGATCCAATAAGTAATTACAAATTTTTTGAGGGAAAAAACATACAAAATCTCAGCAAATAAATTGAAATTATTTTTTTAAAAGAAGCAAATCAAAAATATAGAACTAAAAAAATAAACGAACTCAGTGAATGGGTTCAATAGTAGAGTGGAGATAACAGATGATAGAATCAGTGGACTTGAGGTCAGAGCAGTAGAATTTACTCAGTCTGAACAACAAAGAGAAACGAGACTGGGAAAAAAATGAACAAAGCCTCAGGGAATCTGTGGGATAATAACAAAAGATCCAGCATTCATATCATCAGTGTCCAAAAGGAGAGGAAAGAAAAAGAAGTACTGAAAGAAGACTTGAGGAAAGGGGTGACTTAAAAAGGATAGAAACTCTGACATGCTAAAACATGGATGAATCATAAGGACATATACTACATGAAAATAGCCAGTCACAAAAAGACAAATACTGCCATGAGGTACCCAGAGTAGTCAAAATCAGAGAAAATTGGATGATTACTGATAGGAGCTGGGGGTAGAGGGGAATGAAGAGTTATTTCATGGGCAGAGTTTTAGTTTTGCAATATTAAAAGAGTTTTGGAGATTGAGTGTACAACAGTGTGGAGGTAATTAACACTACTGAACTATACACTTAAAATGATTAAGATGGTAAATTTTGTTATGTGTATTTTATCACAATTAAATTTTTAAAGAAATTTTTAAAAATAATGGCTAAAAACCTAAAATTGGCAAAATACATATTCAAGAAGATAAATGAAATCCAAATATAATAAACCCAAATAAATCCATGCTAAGACACATCATAATTAAACTTCTGAAAACTAACAATATTTTTAAAATTTTGAGAGCAGCCAGGAAAAAAAAAATGATGCATTACTTATAAGGGAACACGAGTTAGACTGTCAACAGATTTTTTTTTTATTTGTCAGAGAGAGAGACAGAGAGCAAGCAAGCACAAATGGGGAGGGGCAGGCAAAGGCAGAGGAAGAAGCAGGCTCCCCACTGAGCAAGGAGCCCAATGTGAGACTCGATCCCAGGACCCTGGGATCATGACCTGAGCCAAAGGCAGACGCTTAACTGACTGAGCCACTCTGGCATCCCTGTCAACAGATTTTTTTATTTAAAAGCGTAGAGGCCAGGAGGAAATGGTACAATATTTTTCAAATGCTGAAAGAAAACTGTCAACTACAGATCTGTATCAAGAAAAATCCCCTCAGGAATTAAGAGAATATAAAGGAATTTTCAGATGAAGAAGAATATTTGTTGCTAGCAAACCTACACTTAAAGATTGGCTAAAAGAAGTTCTATCAACAGAAACATTAAGAGAATAAGGCTCAGAACTTCAGAAAAGAAAGAAGTACACCTTAATGGTGAAAATAGGAGTAAACAGAATAGACTATGCTAGTTCTTCTGAGTTTCTTAAAGCATTTCTGGTGGTTGAAGCAAAAATTATAATACCATATGATGTAGCCAAATGTATGTAAAGGAAATACTTAAGACAATTAAGATATATTTATATTGAAAAAGTAGGGAGGTTACTCAACATCGTTAGACATTAGGAAATGTAACTCAGAAACATGGTGAGATACAACTTCATACCCACTAGGGTGGCTATAATCAAAAAGACATTATAACAAGAGTTGGCAAGGACATGGAGAAATTGGAACTATCATAAACTGCTGGTGGGAATGTAAAATGATGCAACCCTTTTGGAAAGAACAATGCGGCAGTTTCTCAAAATGCTAAACATACAGTTACCATATGATCCAACACCCATTCCCAAGTATAACCAAATAATTGAAACAGATATTCAAATACTTATACATCAGTGTTCATAGCAGCATTATTTATAATAGCCAGAAACTAGAAACAGCCCAAATATCCATCAACTGAGAGATGGATAAATAAATTGTTGTATATTCATACAATGGAACATTATTTGACAACAATACTGATGTATGGTATGACATGGATGAATCTTGAAAACATTACGCTAAGTGAAAGAAGCCAGTAATATATTCTATGATTCCATTTATATGAAATGCCCAGAAGAGGCAAATCCATACAGACATAGAGTAAATTAGTGGTTCCTTGGGGGTAGGGGAAGTTGGACAGAAATTAGGGTGACTGCTAAGGGTTATAGGGTTTCTTTGGGGGATGATAAAAATGTTCTAAAATTAATTGTGAGGTTTGCACATCTCTGAAAAACATTAAATTGTACATGTTAAAAGGATGAATTGTATGTGTCAATTGCATCTTCTTAGAGCTATTATCAAAAATGAAAATGCACAAAGAATAAAACAAGACAAAACCAGAGAGGAAGACAAACCATAAGAGACTCTTAAGCATAGGAAACAAACTGAGGGTTGCTGGAGGGGAGGGAGGTGGAGGGATGGGGTAACTGGGTAATGGACATTAAAGAGGGCATGTGATGTAATGAGCACTGGGTATTATATAAGACTGATGAATCACAGACCTGTACCCTGAAACCAATAATACATTATATGTTAATTAATTGAATTTAAATTTAAAAATGTTTAAAAAAAATTAAAATGCAGAGTGTAAATGGACCTAAATAGGAGTAAGGTTTCTGTGCTTCACTGAAGTACTAAATCACAAAAACTGTATTGAGTGGAATACTCAAAAACATTATAAATAAAAATGCAATCCTTAAAAGATGTTAAAAAAAAAAAAGATGCTCAAATGACCCACAAGAAGGCAGTAAAGAGAAAACAGGAATTAGAAACAGGAAACAAACAGAAAACAAAATATAAAATGGCAGATGTAAGTGCTAACAGATCAATAATTACATTAAATGTAAATGATCTAAACATACCAATTAAAAGACAGAGATTAGCAGAATGGATTATAAAATATTACCCAACTAAATGTCTACAATAAAATAATTTTGAATGTAACCAAATAGGTAGATTGAAAGTAAAAATGGGAAAAAAAGGTGTATCGTGCAAAAATTAATGAAAAAAGCAGGAGTCGTTATATGAATAAAGTGTAATATGATAAAGTGTAATTCCAAGCAAAGAAAATTCAGAGACAAGAGGGACATTAATATGATAAAAGGATCAATCCATTGGGATAATATAACAATCATAAATGTGCACACACCAAACAACAGAGCCTCAAAATACATAAAACAAAAATAGACAAATCCACAAATATAATTGGGATATCAACAACATAACAATTCATAGAACTACTAGACATAAAACCAACAAAGATAAAGAAGAACTGAACAACACAATGAACCCACAAAATCTAATTGACAAACATAAAACACTACTCCCAACAACACCAAACTACACACTTTTTTAAGCACCATGGAACATTCATTTATCAAGGTAAAACATATATCCTGGGCTGTAGAACAAACCTCATCAAATTTGAGAATTGTAATTAAAGAGTAAGTTCTCTGATCATAATGGATTAATAAGAGAAGAACAACAGGAAACTCTCTGAACACTTAGAAATTAAATAACGTTCCTCAAAATAATCCATGGGTCTAAGAGGAAGTCTCAAATCAACTTACAACATACATGGAGCTGAATGTAATTAAAATCCCTTTAAAAGGAATCTCCAAGCCCAGATTATTTAATGGAATAACTCTACCAAATATTTTAAGAACTAGCACCAATTTTACACCATCTGTTCCAGAAAGTAGAAGGAAAGGGAACATTTCCCAACTCCCTTTGTGAGACCAGTATCACCCTGATAGCAAAATGAGACAAAACGGCACTAAAAAGGAAATCTAAGGGCCAATATTTCTCATCAAATTAAATGCAAAAATCCTCAACAAAATATTAGCAAATCAAATGCGACAATATATAAAACAATTATATATCATGACTAAGTGGGATTTATTCCAGGCTTTATGTAAGAAATTAATAAGTTTAGCCCCACGTATCAATAGGCTAAAGAAGAAAAATTATATGATCATATCAATTAATGCTGAAAAAGTACTTGACAAAATCCAACACCCATTCATGATTCAAACCTTCAGCAAACTAGGAATATAGAATTTCCTCAAATTGATCAAAAGCGACTACAATAAATGACATCTAACATAATGCTTTATGGTAAAAAGCTGAATACTTTGTTCCTAAGATTGAAACAAGGCAAGAATATATGTTCTCACCATTCTTTTTTTTTTAAGATCTTATTTATTTGACAGAGAGAGACAGACAGCACAAGTAGGGGGGCAGCAGAGGGAGAGAGAGAGGCAGGCTCCCCACTGAGCAAGGAGCCCAATGTGGGGCTCGATCCCAGGACCCTGAGATCATGACCTGAACTGAAGGCAGATGCTTAACTGACTGAGCCACCCAGGTGCCCCTGTTCTCACCATTCTTAATCAGCACAGTCCTGGAAGTGCTTTGCATACTGATCAGAAAGAAGAAATACTGTTTAGACCATTTACATTTAAGCTAATTATTGATATGTTAGGGTTTTAATCTGCCAAATTTTTCTTTCCTTTATTCTTTTTTTTTTCTTTTCCTGCTTTCCTGTGAGGTACTTGAACAGTTTTTAAGAATTCCATTAAAAGGGGCGCCTGGGTGACTCAGTCGTTAAGCGTCTGCCTTTGACTCAGGTCATGATCCCAGGGTCCTGGGATCGAGCCCCGCATTGGGCTCCCTGCTCCACGGGAAGCCTGCTTCTCCTTCTCCCACTCCCCTGCTTGTGTTCCCTCTCTCGCTGTGTCTCTCTCTGTCAAATAAATAAATAAAATCTTTAAAAAAATAATTCCATTAAAAAAAAAGAATTTAGGGGCACCTGGGTGGCTTAGTCAGTTGGGCATGCAACTCTTGGTTCTGGTCATGTCATGATCTCAGGGCCGTGGGATTGAGCCCCTGCATCAGGCTCCACACTCAGTGTGGAGTCTGTTTGGGATTCTTTGCCCTTCCCTCCCCTCCCCCTCTGTTCCTCCCCCTGCTCACACATGTACCCACTCTCTCTCTCTAAAATAAATAATAAATAAAATCTTTTTAAAAAGGAACTCCATTTTAGTAGCACTTTTGAATGTTCTCTTTGTGTTGTTTAGTGTTTGCTTTTGGTATTACATTGTGTTTACATAATTTATCAGTCTACATATTGACATTTAACCAGTTCCAGTAAAATTTAGAAAACTTACCTCTCTTTAAGTCCCTTTACTCTCCCCCTCCTCCATTTATAATATAATTGTCTTAAATATTACTCCACATATATTGTGAAACACCTAAGACAATGTTATAACTTGATTTAATTGTTAAATGCAACTCAGAAAGTCAAGAGAAGAAAGTCTAGTGTATTAACCTTATTTTTGCTCTTTTTTTGCTTGCTTTCTTCCTGATATTCCAAGATTCCTTCTTTTATAATTTCCTTTCTCTTCCAGAACTTCCTTTAGCCATCATTTTAGGTGAGGTCTGCTGGTGACAAATTTTGTTAGTTTGCCAATATCTGAGATGTCTTGATTTCCCTTTAATTCCTGAACAGTATTTTCACTGGGTATAAGATTCAGTGTTTGACAGTTCTTTTCTTTCAGCATTTGAAAAATGTGCCACTTTCTTCTGACCTTCCTGGTTTCTTATAAAAAATTCACTGCCATTTGAATTGTTTTTCCCCCAAAGGTAAAATTTCAACTTTCTCCAGCTGCAAAGGTTTTCTCTCTGTCTTTAGTTTTCAGAAGTTTAATTTGATGTGACTGCTATTTGAGCCCACGAACTAAGCTTTTTATTTCAGTTTTTCTTTTTCAATTCTAATATTTCTATTTGGTTCCTCTTTACATCTTCCATTTTTTTGCTGAGATTTTCTATTTCTTTGTGAGGCTTTAATTTTTTTTTTAAATTTATTTCAAGAGTGTTCATGATTACTCATTGAAGCATTCTTATGATGGCAACGTTGTCATAAAATCCTATTATCTCTGTTATCTCACTGCTGGTTTTTATCTTTTTTCATTCAGTTTGAGATATTCTTGGTTCTTGGTATGACAAGTGGTTTTTTATCACAACCTCAACATTTTACATTTTATTTTAAGGCTCTGGATCTTATTTAAACCTTCTGCTTTAACTGGCTTTTCATGACACTGCTCTGCCAGGGGAAAGAGGGATTTGCCACCTCTTATTGCCAGGTAGAGATAGAAGTACAGGTTCCACACTTGTTCTTCTTTGACATCTGAGGGAGAAGGGCCTCCTTATTACTGCTGCATAAGGGTGAGAGTTCCAACTCACCACATGGTCAGTCTCTTCTGACATTGCAGGTGAGGGAGTCTAGTTACTTGCTGGTGGGGATGAAAGTCCCAGCTCCCTATTTGGCTTTCTCTGACACCATATCAGCAGGGAATTGGGACACCTTGTTATCACTTCATGAGGGTGGAATTTTAGGGTTCGCATTTGGCCTTTGCTGGCATGGGTGGGATGGGGCCACAGGTGTTTTGCTGTAGTGTTGCCTGGAGTAGAGAGGTTATTGTCTAAAAATTTTCTCTCATGCCAGATTACTCCTTTTCTGGCTCTTTAGCTCAAAGAGGATTTTGTTAGGGCTTTTTTTTTTTTTTTTTTTTTTGGTCTGCTCCTGTTGGTATTTCTGGGCTGCTGGCTTCTTCAGTTCCAAGTTTGGGGTATATGAAGCACAAAGAAAACCTGGAAAACTTATCATTCTGTCATCCTTGGGTTCCAAATTTCCTTCTTCTCTCCACCTTTCTGAGTCTTCTTCTATTTGTTTTATTATATAATGTCCAGGATTTTTTTTTGTACTTAGTAAAAGGAATAAGGAAGAGTATGCTTACTTCAGGAAACTTATTATCCATTTAATGGCTACAGGATCTATAGTGATCCCCTGTTTTATTCCTTATATTGGTGATTTGTGCCTATTCTACTTTTTACTTTTGTCAGTCTTGTTAGAGGTTTATCAATGTTATTAATTTTTTCCAAAGAACCAGATTTTTATTTCATTGGTTTTCTCTTTGTCTTCCTGTTTTCAATTTCATTTATTTCTTCTCTTGTCTTTATTAATTTTTTTCCTTCTGATTATTCTGGGTATATTATGCTCTTCTTTTTTAATTTCCTGAGGTAGGAATTTAAATTTCTTTGAGGTCTTTCCCCTTTTCTAAATGTAAGCATTTCTAAATATAAATTTCCCTCTCAGCACTGCTTTAGTTGCATCCATAAATTTTGATATGTTGTGTTTTTATTTTCATTAAGTTCTGTGTTTTTCCTTTGAGACTTCTCTTTGATTCATGGGTTGTGTAAAGTGTGTTTTTTACGTTTTCAAGTGTTTGTAGGTTTTCCTATTTTCTGTGTGTCACTGATTCCTACTCTGATTCCTTTTTTACTCTGTGAGCATTCTTTCAATGCTTCTAAATTTGTTGAAGTTTGTTTTTTGACCCAAGATATAATCTGTCTTGGTGAATGTTTCATGGGTGTTTGAAAAAAAATGTATTCTTCTGTTGTTGAGAGAGTGTTATAAAAATGTAAATTAGGCCCTTTTGAATGATTATAGTGTTCAGTTCTATATCTTGTCTAATTTTCTGTCTAGGAGCTCTATCAATTGCTGTGAGTGGGGCGTTAAAGTCCCTAACTATAATTTTGGATTTGTCTATCTATCTTTTCGATTTGGTTTTGGTTTCATGTATTTTGAAACACTGTTGTTTAGTGAATACACATTTAAGATTGCTATGTCTTCTCAGTATATCTATCCTTTTAACATTTTGTGATGACCCTATCTGTCTCTGGTAATTTTCTTTTCTCTAACATCTTCTTTATCTCATAATAATGATAATGATCTTCATTTTTTGACTAATGTTAGTGTGATATATCTTTTTCCATCCTTCCATTTCTAACCTATATTATTGTGTTTGCAGTGAGTTTTTGTTAACAGCATATAATTGGATCATATTTTTTAAATATACTCTGCCAATCTCTGTATTTTAATTGATGTATTTAGACTATTTACATTTAAGGTAATTATTAATATGTTAGGGCTTAGGTATGCCATTTATTTATTTATTTTTGTTTCTTTCTTTTTTTTTTTTTGCTTGCCTTCCTTTGGGTTTCTTGCACATTTTTAAGGATCCTATCTTGTTTTATTATTACAGTTTTTAGTCTATTACTTAGAAAATTATAATTAGAAAATTATAATTTTCTTAGTGGTTGCTCTGGATATTTGTGTTTGTGTGTATATGTAACTTATCACAGTCTATGCATATCAACAATTTACCATTTTGAAGTATTGAAATCTTGCTATATTTAGGAACATTTACTTCCTACTTTTTAAATATAATTGTGTCAAGTATTTTCTCTACATACATTGAGCACTATAACAAACGATGTTATAATTTTTACTTCAACCATCAAATATAATTTGGGAAACTCATGAGAATTAGGATAGTTTATTATATTATTTATTTTTACCCATTCCATTGTTCTTTTCTTTCTGAACTCTGAGCCTTTTGTTATCCTTTCCTTTTTGTGTAGAAAGCTTCCTTTAGCTATTTTAAAGGACATATCTGCTAGCAAGAGATTCCTCTAGTTTACCTTGAGAATCTCTTTAATTTCTTCCTGAATGATAGGTTTGCTAGATAGAGAACCTGTGGTTGACAGTTTTTTCTTTTAGTATATGAATAATAATATGCCACTTCCTTGTAACTTCCATGCTATGAGAGAAGAAATCCTCTGACCTTCAAATTGATTTTTTTATTGGTAGTACACCATTTCTCTGTAGTTGCTATTAAGATAATTTCTATGTCTTTAGTTTTTAGGGTTTAATTATGATGTTTATTGGTGTGGGTGTCCTGGGTTTAGCTTATTTGATGTTCATTCAGTTCATTGAATCAGTAGGTTTATGTCTTTTGCTGTCAGCCATTAATTCTTTGAATATGTTTTTAGTTCCACTCTTTCTCCTCTGTCTGGGCCTCCCATGATATTAATGTTAACTATCTTGTTATTGTTCCACAGGTCCCTAAGGTTCCTTCTTCACTCGTATCAGTGTTTGTTTATCTGTTGTTCAGATTGAATAAACTCTAATCATCTGTCCTCAAGTTCCTTATTTCTATCTTCTGTTATCTCTACTATTGAGTCTATTTAGGGAATTTTATATTTTAATTATTTTGATTTTTAGTTCTAGAATTTCCATTTCATTTTTTATAACTTCTTTTATGAGGTTTTCTATTTTTTTCATTTGTTTCAAGGGAATTTGTAATTAATTATTGAAGCAACTTTATAGTGGCTGCTTTAAAACCTGTGTCAGGTGGTTACAACAATCTTATCTGTCTCAGCATTGCATCAGTTGATTTTCTTTTCTCATTCACATTGTGATTTTCCTGGTTCTTGGTATCATGAGTTATTTTACTGTATCCTTGGATATTATATTAGGATATTCTTAATTCTATTTAAATCTTCTACTTTAGCAAGCAGCAAGCCTGGTTAGGTGTAGTTTGTAAGTTCTGGCCTACTTTTATAAGCCAGAATTCCAATGACAATTTACTTTTCTGAGTCCTTACAATGCTACTCTGGTCTGTTTCATTCCCTAGCACTACTTGAGCTCCTGCTTAGTCTCTGCCGGTGCCACCTGTGGGGGCAGAAGGTGCTTCCATGGGCCACCCAGTGTCATAAGGTAGAAGGTCAGGAATACCAGACCTATGGGACAGAGAGTATTTTCCCTTGCCTATTCTCTGGCCATCCAATGCTGGAAGGATCTCCACTCCATCACTACTGGTGCCTGCAGAGGAAGAAATCACCTAACTGGGTTGCCTTCTGCCGGGTAACACAGGCTCTATATAGGTCTTTGCCACTCTGTGGAGGTAGAGGAATCCTTGAGCCTGGTTCATCTTTTGCCACCTAGTGCAGCACCAAGAGACATTTTGAATAGGAATGGATTTCATATACTAAAAGTGCCTAATGTAATGCTAATGTTATATCAGCCCTTGTATGATTTTATCATATTACCACCACTGGATGTTGGTTTCTTATTGACCTATCATTTTTCCCTTTTTTGAACTCAATGTCCCTTGCTTTCTGAGACTTATGAAGAAAGATGTAATAGGTGGCAAAAAATGAGAGATTTGGCATCAAATAACCTGAGTTTGAGCCTTGACTCTGCCTTCAGCTGAGAGATCCTAAACAAGTGATCTTCTCTTCCTTGAGCTTCAGTTTTATTCCTTGTAAAATTGACACACTACCACCCACCCACAGAACTAATGTAAGAATTAAATTAAAATAATTGTAATTTCACTCTGTGAAATGATATACAAAGGGAGGTGGCACTTTTCTTACTCATCTGTTGTTCTCTATAATCATTTCTGTTTTTGTCATATCTACCTGTACCACCAGCACCCTACTAGATAACCGTAGTGCACCAACACTAATACTACCTTGTTTTAAAACTCTAATCCTTGAACTGGTACCAGGCTGACTACATAAGAATCACCTAGGGCTTGCTTTTGAAATACAGATTCTCTGGATTGACCCCCATATTTTACTTAGCAGATCTGAGATGAGACCCAGAAATCTGTATTTTAAAAATTATCTCCAGATAGTTCTTCAAACACAGCCAGATATGGGACTCACTCTGCCTTAAACACTTAGCACTATACCTTGCACATAGCAGACAGTCAGAAAATGGTTGATAAATTAAAGAAATTCTGGAAAAGAGCAATCTATATGACTAAAAGGATAGAAAGTTGGTTCTTGGGAGGAGGGGAGAAAGGAGCTAGAGCATATGAGACCAAAGATGGGGCACAGTTCATGGCTGTTTTCTATAGCACAGTGGATTATTTTGAAGACTCGAACAAATTTTTCTCCATTTGTGCAGTAAACTAAATGACAGGCAATGAACTTAAATGGTAACAAGAGCAATTTCCATTATATACTAGGAAGAATTTCTTGACACTTGGTGGGATTCAGGGTTAAAGCCTGTCACAGTAAGAGATTGCAAAACAGCCTTTCATGTTCCAAACTCCTACCCCTCCCAGGTCAAAGGGGATCTGGCTACATGATCTCTTTACATTCTCTTCCACTTCTGTGATTCCAGCTATATCATGGGTCTTTAGAAGCAAAGCCTGGTAAATTAAACCAGCAATTATTGCCTTTTAAAATGCTAGTGATTTTAAGGGTTTTCTTTGAAAAGTCTTAGTCAATAGGAGCATAAGACTATGAGTAACACCAAAATATTTAGCTGTCTATTGAAAATTCTTTACAGTATCAAATAAAATGGGAACAGATGCAACTAGACCAGAGCTTGGTTAGTAGGTAACAGATTTATTGGACTTGCTCATTTTAAAAATTAAGGTTATAAACAACATATGTTAAAAATCCTATAAAAACTGCTCTGGAAATCATCTTCCTGGAAAGCCAGAATCCCTGCTAATGTTCTGAATTTGCTTTTCAGAACTGAACGATGACATCGTATACATCTGCAGCACTGTTTGAAACAATGCTTCTTTGAAACAGAGCTTACTCTGCATGGGTGTGCATTCAGTAGCAACCCCAAAGTTTCAAACACCTGGTCTCTTCCCAGAATATAATCCATCCAATCCCTTGAGAAAAGACAACTTCTCTATTTACAAATACAGGTGGTGTTGCTATGAGTTACAGTTTTCAGGAAGTTTTCATACATAGTTCATGATTTTAAAGCAAAAACAAATCATATGAGAATGAAATCAACAGATCTTTGGTCTATCCTGAAGGCTAGAGACTTGAGGAGAATCTCAACTGGCTCTTTTTATTCTTGCTGTCACGTATGCAAGTCTCCTGTTGAATCTCTCTGGTCCACTGTTCCATCTAATGAAGTCATGTTCTGTGCTCAGGGCAGTAATATCCTCAGAAGCAGATGTCTCCCATAAAGCATGACCTCATTCCTTGGAATGGGAAGAGCCAGCAGTAGACTGTTGGGGTAATGTGGTGGGGGGGAGGGCTTTGTTTAAAAATAGTTTTCTTAAATAATTTGTTCAACTCTTTTATAAATTTCTATTAAAAGGCGAATCTAGTGGGGTTTTTTTGTTGTTGTTGTTAACCTCACTTCTCAATTCCAGAAGGGGCAACCACTAGGCCAGAAGGAACAGAACCCTCACAGAGCACAGGCACTTCCATCCAACTGTTTGTCAAAGACAGAGTGAGTGACAGATTTGGGTATAAAAGGGTAAAACTTGGGATTTTCCAGATGCTAAATCTAGGCTCTATATCAGACCCCACTGAATCACAGCTTAGATTTCAAGAAGCATTTTCTAACAGGCCTGGAGTTCAAAGGATATAAATTCAAGTGCCCAAGGAAAGTTACTGACCCAGATGCTCTCAGCAAATTAGGCAAATGGGAACATTGCTAGAGAAGGAAAAGATAGGGGGAAAGAGTGGACCGATTAGAAAGATGCAGTTTGAAGCCCATCCAAACTTGCTCAGGAAGATGGCTATTCCTGTTCCAGATGTAGGGCAGTTCCTGAGCACTAACTTCTCAAATTATTAGGAATAACCAAAATTCATGACTTTCTGCACTCTCTGACATCCTATAACCAGGCCTTTCAGTCGCAGCCCACATGTCCTAGTGTGCTCCTCACTTTTGTTTGTGTCTATGCAGAAAGTGAGCACCCTAAGAAAAAAAAGGTCCGAAGAGCTAATTTCCTAAAGAAAAAAAGGAAAGACTTTCCACAAACAGCATCACAAGGAAATATAAGGTACTTACCATCCGAGCTCAGCACCTGCAATTTGTAAGTTTAAACACTACATTCCCATAAGAGATTTGTTTCCATTACAGTTGTACATTAAAAAATGAAGAAATGTCACTAATGCTGTAAATATTAATTGTTGGTGATAAATACTGAAATTATATTTCCTTCTCCGACTCCCTCATTAGTTGCCTTGGCTGGCAACTAGTCATCCTTCAAAGAATAATTTAAGCCTCATCCCTACCATAAAGCAAATCTTTCCAGAGCAGATATCCCAGACTTCATTTCTCATGCTCCTTGAGGCCATCCATCCTCTTCCCTCCTTCCACACCTCATTTTCATCCCTTCTACATCTGATTCCTCTGGAGACAATGACATTGGTACCTAAAATGAAAGTACACAGGAAACAGATAAGAGATAAATACACTTTTTAAAAAGTTAACGTGGCTGGGAAAACTGTTTAAAAAACTGAGGTCATATATCAATTGTCCCTCAAGAAAGTGCTACAAACTAGAAATAGCAGTAAATTTTTTAAATGAAGGCTACTATACATTTTTTTCTACCAGTAATTAAAACCACCCAATGATGTCCTAAGAGAGAAAGGAGTTAAGCCCAAATCAAGATATTACAGAACAAATATTTCCCATGTTCTAGTAACCATTGCAAAGCATAGAAAGAGAAGGAATGTTTCCCGGCTTATTTTATGAAATTGGTATGACCTGATAACAAACCCTTCCGAAAACAGCATCAAAAAGGAAACTAAAGATGTCTCACATAAAAATCCTAAACTACTAGCAAATCAAACCCTGCAAAATAGTTGTCCTAGGAAAGCAAAGATGGTTCAATAATAGGAATTCTTAATATCACATTACATCATCAGCTCAAAGATTATGAGTTATATGATCAGCTCAGGTTTGATAAAAATTTAATCACCTTTACTGATAATTCTTAGTAAACCAGGAGTAAAAGGATATTATTTAATATGATAAGAATTTCTTAGCCTAATAAGTAGCATAGTTCTTAATGATAAATATATCAGAGGCATTCCTGTCAAAACCAGTAATAAGACCAAGATGCTCATTATAATTGCTGATGTTTAACGTTATTCTTGAAGTTCTAGCCAATGCAATGAGGCAAGAAACTGAAATAGAAGTCATAACTATTGGAGAATTATATAAACTATCATTATTTACAGATATGATTCTATAGCTAGAAAACCCAAGACAAATTGATTGAAAAGTTATATTAAATAAGACAGATCACCAAGGTGGCCTCGTCTTATACTGTCTGTTCTGTGTAGTACAAATATAGTACTAAATATCTTTTATTCAAACAGCATTTATAAGTTGAATATAATTGAACAACTAACTAAAAAGAAAAACTCTGCAGGAAGTCAAATCCTTCAAGGCCATTTCAGAATCTTGCTGTGCCTTAGGCTCATCATTCTGAACATCAATTCATATTAGATTAAAAGGCTTAGTTATTTGAACTTTCTGTTTGCTTGGATTTGGGGTGAATGAAATTCATACAATTATGAAATTTTGCAAAGAAATGAACTTGTAATTTTTGAGTGCTTAGAGAATATCTTACATATGCTATTTATGTTATCTTTTATAATCCTTACAATACTGTAAGATTTCTCCATTTTACAGTGAGGATGCACTCAGAGAAATGAAGCAGTTTGCTCAATGTCATACAACACTTAGTAAATGGTGGAGCTGGAACTTGAATTCAATTATGTGGCTTACAATTATGGATCCAATCTCCCTGCAAGGGAAAAGGTATTTCCTGGAACAAAGTTCTGCAGAGTACAATGTATAGAAGATGGTATGAACAGTGTGGGCGGCAATACTGAAGATAGAAAAGGCAAGCTAACTTTTACCAGGTTGGAAAATAACCTCAGAAATAAGCCAAGTAGGTATACCCTTCTTGGGAAAAAATAAAATTGGATTGGCTTTTTCTGAAATCAAAGTATTGAGCAGCACTTTCATCCTAGGGAAGTAGGTTGTAAATGACCAGAGTACACACAAACTGAGCATTAGAAATCCCGTTTGTTCCATCGTTAGAAAAATCCAGTGTGACTCAGGTTGAGCCCCATCTCTGATTAAAGGGGCACCACATGCACAATGGCACAACAGCTAGCCATCTTGAACTATTCTGGGAACCAGCTTAGAGCCATGTTGCAAATGTGTAGTTCTCAGTGTAACTGCTGTTTGTGTTTTGGCTGGCCAGCTGTTGTGGCTGCACTCCTCCCCAGTAAAGGGGAGCCAGAGGACCACCTACCCACCTTTAGCAAGGCTGACAGAATTCCTTCTGGGAACAGCACATGGCACCTGTGGGTGCCACATGCCATGATGGTGTTGATCTGCCCAAAGAAGGATAGTGTATCTCTGAAGGTTTATGTCATACCCCAAAAGTAGATTCTCTCTGACTCCTCCTCTGCTCAACAAAAAGGTTAAGATGATAAAATTGTCAGTGTAACCTTTAACATTAGTTTAATGAGTTAACACATCTCAACTACTAAAGCAATCTACTTAATTCTTGTACATAAAGTAATTCCTTGCATTTTCCTAAAATTTCACACTTTCCAAAATTTGATTTTATTTCTGTTATCTCATTGATCCCCAGAACTGAATATTGAATACCCCTGATTTCAAGCCCAAGGGAAGAGGAGAATGGTGCAACCATTAACAGAAATGAAAGAACTGGCACTTACAGATTGACCTAGAGCAGTAGTTCTCAACCTTGGCCACACATTAGAATCACCTGGGGAGCTTTAAAAAATTCTCATGTCCATACCTAGCTCCAGAACAATTGCATCAGAATCTCCAGGCATTAAGTTTTTGAAGCTACCCAGGTAATTTCAATGGATAGCCAGATTTAAGAACCACTAACTTAAAAGATGAGTTCGATCTGAAGTTTGTGTTTTCCAGGTAACAGGAATGCATTCAAGTGGTGATGTCACGTAGTAGTTGGAGACGTTGGTTGTGATTTAGGGACTGGGATTCTCCACAAGGATTGAAGCCCTGGAAAGAAATATACTTGTGAGAGAGTATGCAAATAGAGATAAATATAGAACTCGAGAAAAGGAAGGGCCTGAAGGCTAACCTTTGATATTCCTAGTGTTAAGATTTCTGTTAACCTAGCTTTTTTTTTTAAAAAAAGCCACATTTCATAATTTTTAAAAAAATGACTAGTAGAAGCCTTTGTAGAAGAAACTACATGTGTCTAAAGGGATCAATGGGTATGATTTATTTAGACACTAAAAAAAACTTTCATTAAAGTACTGCAGCAAAGGTTGTTATGCTTTAAGTCGTGTCATCATGCATCATATGAAGAGGACTTGAATGCAGGGATAAAGGGTAGTGATCAATGTATATCTTGCTAGGTTGGGAAGCATAAACAGTAGAGTTTCTGTAATAGCTGTTTTTGGTTTCTTTTAACATTTTTATATATGGTCTAAGTGTGAGCTTCTAGTGAAATCTCTAAGCTCATAAATGACAAACCATTTAATCCACACACTCATTCAAAGCTCTGCCACTTACTATCTGTGTGACCTCTGACAAGTTACTTAACCTCTCCTTGTTTCCCCAGCTGTAAAATAATGAAAATGGACATTATGTCTCAGCTAGAAATTCTATAGCTTTGCTTAACTCAGCTCCTCATTCTGTGTCTACAATGAAAACAACACATAATCAAGTTCTTTAGTTGATTAGAGCAATGTTAGAGAGTGACAATTATGGGGTCAAGGACCAGAGAAAGCTATTGTTATACAGAACTACTCACTATACAGAGTTCATTGTAACCAGATTGGCAAAGCACTGTTTCTGCCAGCCATCTGCTGGATCATAAAAATAGCTTTGTTATACAGGACCATCCTTTATGATTGGATTTAACCTGTACCACAGATTTCTTCAACAATAAATTTATAAATCTCTTATATAGCATTTTAGAGCTGAGGTTCATAAAATTTTAGAGTAAGAAGTTGCCCAGTCCATACCTATATTTGGCAGAAGGAAAGAGAAATGCAGACAAGTGAAGTGGTTCGTCCAAGGTCAGACAGCAAATAATAAGTCATAGAGCTGTATCTCTGAACAACTAGTCCAGTTCTCTTCTTCCTATACTCAGTTCCCAGCATAGTGAGAAATACAGCCATTTGAGACCTCAGGCTAGACCTATTTTGAAGGTGTTTGGCAATCCTGTCAGGTAGGCATGTGGCTTGATAATAATAGTGATGAAAAATAAATGTGATGATTATAGCTAGTATTTACTGAGTACCTATATGTACCAGGCATTGTGCTAAGTACTGTGCATTATCCCATTTAATCCTCCTGACATCCCTTTTGAGATAGATATTATTGTCCCAATTTTAATAAATGAACAAACTGATTTAGAGAAGTGAAATAACTTGCCCAAGTTCACATAGCTGGGATAGATCTAGAATTAAAATCCAGTTCTGAAAGAATAACAAATCTTATGCTTTTTCCATAATCTCAGTATTTTCCAAACAGCATAATCCAGAGCATTAATTCAACAAGAGACAGGTATTTCTCATAAAAGGTTCTGTGGTCAAATCAGACTAGGAAATGCTGCATTTCATATTCTGTTTTGGAGAGTCACATTTCCCATTCGTGTATTAAAAGATCTGAGAAGTCTGCAGTGAAGAAATCTGTTTATTTTTCCTTTACCCTGTTTCCCAAACTCTTTTTGACTAAGGAATCCTTTTCCTAAAAACAACTGTTAACATCACAAAGGACCTCAGTGTTTCCTGGAGCATGGTATGAAAAACACTGCAGGAGACCACACAATCCATTCCATTTATCTTTCTAATCTTCTTCTGAAATTGCTTCTCTTAGGCCTGGCTTTTTCATCCTAACCACTAAAGTAACCAAAGACTCAGTGTTGCAAAATATTTCCTTAGTAAGAACACACACCTGTCACTTTGGGAACATGAAGAAACCTATACCTCATGGAACTTTGAGAGATCATTAAGCTTCTGAAATGCCAGCAGTTAGTGGTACTGTTATAGTGTTGCCTGAATCACAGTAAGATTTTTTATATTTTTGAGTCTTTCCCAAACCAAGCCAGAACTGAGCCAGAAAAGTTTCACCCCTGATCATAACTTTAAGTCACGCTTGTGGAGCCTGAAGCCCCAGGCATGAGCCCCTGCTGCAAGGGCTAGAGAGAAATCCTTGGATGAAGGATGCAAGCCTTCTCATATTGGAAATACTTCAGAGATTGGGATGGGATGGGGTGGGGTGGGGTGGGGTGGGGTGGGGTGGGTGGGAATCAACATACACAGCCCTACCTTTTCTTGCCTTTCTGTGTCATGCTTAGAGCAGATGTTAGAAATGTAATCTGGGCTCTGAATATGGGCATTCCATGTGGTTCTCATTCAAAATTCTCACTCTTCTTTGAAACTAATGGCTTCCATCTTCTTCAAATGTATTGAACATGCCGCATGTATTTGTGCATTCTGTTTACAATTCTAACGGTGTGAGACAGAACATGAGATAAACTCAAAGTTACAAGATTTGAAAATGCGGACTATGGTGAAGATTGGTTTGCTTTTATTTTATTTTATTTTATTATGTTATGTTAGTCATCATGCAGTACATCATTAGTTTTTGATGTAGTGATCCATGATTCATTGTTCTTTTTTAAATAAAAAATTCCAGTCCTATATCTCCTCATCTGCCAGCCATCATCCCTATTTTCCTCCTTATTGCTTCACTATGGTCCTGAAGAAATGTTGGCCATGTCCAGTTCTCTGGTGTAGCTCTCTATATCAAGGAAGGAAAGCCTGAAAGCAGGGAGCTACTACCTTTATAATCAAAGAACAAATGAAATTAAGTAAACATTGAGTACCTACTATAAGCACATCACTTCTACTCCTTTAGACTGCAAAACAACTCTATAAAGTGATAGAATTATGCTCACTTTTCAAATTGACAATTTTTGATGCTATTATTATTGGTATTTTTAGCATGACTATGATTTTTAAAAAGGTTCAATGAACTTGGAGTCAGAATAATCTTCATTCCGGGGTGCCTGGGCGCCCCATCAGGCTCCGTGCTGGGCATGGTACCTGCTTAAGATTCTTTCCCCCCCCCTTGCCCCCCCCCCCCCCCCCCTCTCATTCTCTCTCCCTCACTAAAAAAAGAACAATCTTCATTCATATTCTAAGTTTACCACTTCCTTTAGTTATTCATGTATCCATTCAGCAAAAATTGTATTGAGCACCTATTATAAAATAAATGCTTTAGGTGCTCGAGATACACAGATGAATAAAGCATAGCCCTTGCCCTCAAGGAGTTAACATTCTAGTAAATGGAGCAATCACTTAATCAGAAAATTACAATTTGATAAGTGCAACAGTTTATTATGGGAACACGGGAAAACTGTAGCCTGAACTGTCTTAAAGGATAAATAGGCATTGAAAGATGCACAGAAGAGCACTTCAGGCAAAGGGAATGGAATAAAGAAAGGAACAAAGGCAAGAGGTGTGTGGAAGGGGAGTGTGGTGGATATAGAGCCAGGGCTTAGAGGTCTGTGTTGAACTACAGGCATTCATTGTTGTTTTTAAACCGGTGGATGTTTTATGACTTTATTTTCATAATTAATAGCCTATGTTTTAGAGCAGTTTTAGGTTTATAAGAAAATTGAGTAGAAACAGGGAGTTCCCATATATTCTCTCTCCCTCCACTGTTGGCAACCACTGCTCTTTTTACTATCTCCATAGTTTTGCCTTTTCCAGAATAAGATATGATTAGAATCATACAGTATGTTGCCTTTCAGACTGGCTCCTTTAGCAACATGCATTTAACTTTCCTCCGTGTCTTTTTGTGGTTTGAGAGCTCATTTCTTTCTTTTTAAGTTTTTATTTAAATTCCAGTTAGTTAACATACAGTGTAATATTAGTTTCAGGTGTACAGTAGAGTGATTCATCATGTACATACATCACTCCTTAATCCCCATCACCTGTTTAACCCATCCCCCCACCTCCGTCCCCTCTGGTAACCATCAGTTTGTTTTCTATAGTTGAGAGTTTCTTTCTTAGTTTGCCTCTCACTCTCTCTCTCCCCTTTGCTCATTTGCTTTGTTTCTTAACTTCCACATATGAGTGAAATTGTATGGTATTTGTCTTTCTCTTTTTTTAATTTTTTTAGAAGATTTTATTTATTCATTTGAGAGAGACAGAGAGAGCACAAGCAGGGGGAGAGGCAGAGGGAAAGGGAGAAGCAGACTCCCTGCTAAGCTGGGAGCTGGACATGGGGCTCAATCCCAGGACCTGGAGATCATGACCTGAGCCAAAGGCAGACGCTTAACTACCTGTACCACCTAGGTGCCCCTATTTGTCTTTTTCTGACTGACTTATTTTGGTTAGCATAATACTCACTAGCTCCATCCATATCATTGCAAATGGCAAGATTTTGTTCTTTTTTATGGCCGAGTAATATTCTATTGTGTATATATACCACATCCTCTTTATCCATTCATCAGTCAATGGACACTTGAGCTGCTTCCATAATGTAGTTATTGTAGATAATGCTGCTGTAAACCTTGGGTGCATGTATCACTTTGAATTAGTATTTTTGTATTCTTTGGGTAAATACCACTGGGATTGCTAGATTATAGGGCAGTTCTATTTTTAACTTTTTGAGAAACCTCCATACTGTTTCACACAGTGGCCAAACCAGTTGGCATTCCCACCAACAGTACAAGTGGGTTCCCCTTTTGCTACATCCTCACCAACACCTGTTGTTTCTTGTGTTGCTGATTTTAACCATTCTGACGGATGTAAGGTGATATTTCATCATAGTTTTGATTTGTATTTCCCTGATGATGAGTGATGTTGAACATCATTTCATGTGTCTGTTGGCCATCTATATGTCTTCTTTGGAAAAAATGTTTATTCATGTCTTCTGCCCATTTCTTAACTGGATTTTTTATTTTTTGGGGTGTTGAGTTTGATAAGTTCTTTATAGGTTTTAGATACTAAGCCTTTATCAGATATGTCATTTGCAAATATCTTCTCCCATTCCAAAGGTTGCCTTTCACTTTTTTTTTTATTATTTCCTTCGCTGTGCAGAAGCTTTTTATTTTGATGAATTTCCAACAGTTTATTTTTGCTTGAGTTTGCCTTACCCCAGGAGATATCTAGAAAGAAGTTGTTAGGGCGGATGTCAAAGAGGTTACTGTCAGTGTTCTTGAGAATTTTTATGATTTCGTATCTTACATTTCAGTCTCCCATCCATTTAGAATTGATTTTTGTGTATGGTATAAGAAAGTGGTCCAGTTTCATTCTTTTGTAAGTTGCTGTCCAGTTTGCCCAACACCATTTGTTAAAGAAACTTTTTTTCCCCCATTGGACATTGTTTCCTACTTTGTCAAAGATTAAATGACCATGTAGTTCATTTCTGGGTTTTCTATTCTGTTCTACTGATATGTGTGTCTATTTTTGTGCCAGTACCATCCTGTTTTGATCACTACAGCTTTGTAATATACCTTGAAGTCTGGAACTGTGATACCTCCAGCTTGCTTTTCTTTTTCAAGTTTACTTTGGCTATTTGGGGTCTTTAGTGGTTCCATACAAATTTTAGGATTATTCTAGCTCTGTGAAAAATGCTGGTGGTATTTTGATAGGGATTGCATTAAATCTGTAGATTGCTTTGGGTGATATAGACATTTCAACAATATTTTTCTTCCAATACATGAGCATGGAATATCTTTCCATTTCTTTATGTCCTCTTCAATTTCTTTCATCAGTGTTTTATAGTTTTCAGAGTACAGGACTCTCACCTCTTTGGTTAAGTTCATCTCTAGGTATCTATTGTTTGGGGTGCAATTGTAAATGGGACTGATTCCTTAATTTCTCTGTCTGCTGCTTCATTATTGGTATATAGAAATGCAACAGATTTCTGTACATTGATTTTGTATCTCACAACTTTACCGAATTTCTTTATCAGTTCTAGCAATTTTTTTTGGTGGTCTTTCAAGTTTTCTATAGAGAGTATCATGTCATCTGCAAATAGTGAAAGTTTTACTTCTTCCTTATCAATTTAGATGCCTTTTATTTCTTTTTGTTATCTGATTGCTGTGGCTAGGACTTCCAGTACCTTGTTGAAGAAAAGTGGTGAGATTGGATATCTTTGTCTTGTTCCTGACCATAGAGGAAAAGCTCTTAGTTTTTCCCCACTGAGGATGCTATTAGCTGTGGGTTTTTCACGTATGTCCTTTATTATGTTGAAGTATGTTCCCTCTAAACCTACTTTGTTGAGGGTTTTTATCAAGAAAGGATGCTGTACTTTGTCAAATGCTTTTTCTGCATCTATTGAAATGATCATATGGTTCTTATCCTTTCTTTTATTAATATGGTGTATCACCTTGGTTGATTTATGAATATTAAACTACCCTTGCAACCCAGAGATGAGTTCCACATGATCAAGATGAATGATTTTTTTTAATGGATTCAGTTTTCTAGTATTTTATTGAGAATTTTTGCATCCATGTTCATCAAGGATATTGTCCTGTAGTTCTCTTTTTTAGTGGAGTCTTTATCAGGGTAATTATTCTGGCCTCAGAGAATGAATTTGAAAGTTTTCTTTCCTCTACTATTTTTTGGAATAGTTTGAGAATAGGTATCAACTCTACTTTAAATGTTTGGTAGAATTTACCTGTGAAGCCATCTGGTCCTGGACTTCTGCTTGTTGGGGGGTTTTTTGTTTTTTTTCTTTGCTGGTTATCAGTCGGTTCATGTTTGCTATTTCTTCCATTTTCAGTTTTGGTAATTTATATTTCTAGGAATTTATCCATTCCTTCCAGGTTGTCCAAATTGTTGGCATATAGTTTTTCATAATATTCTCTTAGAATTGTTTGTATTTCTGTGGTGCTGGTTATTTCTCCTCTCTTATTTGTGATTTTATTTATTTGGGTCCTTTCTCTTTTCTTTGTGGTAAGTTTGCTAGGGGTTTATCAATTTTTTAATATTTTCAAAGAACCAGCTCCTGGTTTCATTGATCTGTTCCATTGTTTTTTTTAGTTTCTATGTCATTTATTTCTGCTCAGATGTTTAGGATTTCCCTCCTGCTGACTTCATGTGTTGTTCTTTTTCTAGCTCGTTTAGGTTGTTTATTTGATATTTTTCTTGCTTATTGAGGTAGGCCTGTATTGCTATATACTTCTTTCTTTGGACTGCTATTGCTGCATCCCAAAGGTTTTGGACCATTGTGTTTTCCTTTTCATTTGTTTCCATGTATTTTTTATTTCTTCTTTGATTTCCTGGTTGACCCATTCATTCCTTAATAGCATGTTGTTTAACCTCCTTGTATTTGTGGTCTTTCCAAATTGTTTCTTGTGGTTGATTTCTAATTTCATAGTGTTGTGGTCAGAGAAGGTGCATGGTATGTATAATTTCAGTCATTTTGTATTTCTTGAGGCCTGATTTGTGACCTAATATATGATCCATTCTAGGAATGTCCCATGTGCCCTTGAAAAGAATGTGTCTTCTGCTGTTTTAAGATGGAATGTTCTGAATATGTCTGTTAAGTCCATCTGGTCCAGTGTGTCATTCAAAACCATTGTTTCTTTGTTGATTTTTTGTTTAGATGATCTGTCTATTGATGTAAGTGGGGTGTTAAAGTCCCCTACTATTATTATATGATTATCAATTAGTTTCTTTATGTTTTTGATTGATTGTTTTATATATATATGCGTGCTCCCTTGTTGGGTGCTAAATATTTCCAGTGTTATATCTTCTTGTTGGATTGTCCCCTTTATTATGATATTGTGCTCCTCTTTATCTCTTGTTACAGTCTTTGTTTTAAAGTCTAGGTTGTCCAATATAAGTATGGCTACTCCCTCTTTCTTTTGACATCCACTTGCATGAAAAATATTTCTCCATCCCCTCACTGCCAATCCACAGGTGTCTTTAGGTCTAAAATGAGTCTATTGTAGGCAGAATATAGATGCATCTTGGTTTTTTTATCCATTCTGACATCCTTTGTGTTTTGATTGGATCATTTAGTCCGTTTACATTCAAAGTAATTATTGATAGATAAGTATTTATTGCCATTTTATTACTTGTTTTATCATTGTTCCTGGAGATTTTCTCAGATCCTTTCTTATCTCTTGTCACTTTTGGCTCACCCTGTCCACTCAAAGAGTCCCCTTTAATATTTCTTGCAGAGCTGGTTTAGTCACAAACTCTTGGGAAACTCTTTATCTCTCCTTCTATTCTGGATGATAGCCTTCCTGGATAGAGTATTCTTGGCTGCAGATTTTTCCCCATTCAGCACTTTGAATATATCATGCCATTCCCATCTGGCTTGCCAAGTTTCTGTTGAGAAATTTCTTGCTAGCCTTATGGGTCTTCCCTTGTAAGTTAAGGACTTCTTTTGTCTTGCTGCTTTTTAGATTTTTTTCCTTTATCACTATGTTTTACAAATTTAATTACAATATGTCTTGGTGTTGACATGATTTTGTTGATTTTTTTAGAGAAGGAGGGGGAGGAGTGGAGGGAGAGAGAGAATCTTAAGCAGGCTTCACACCCAGTGCAGAGCCCATTGTGGGGTTTGATCTCACAACCCTGAGATCGTGCATGACTTGAACTGAAATCAAGAGTCAGATGCTTAACCAACTGAGCCATCCAGGTGCCCCATGCTCTGTTGATTTTGATTGGAGTCTCTGTGCCTCCTGGATCTGGATGTCTCTTCCCTGCCCCAGATTAGGGAAGTTTTCAGGTACTATTTCCTAAAAAAAAGTTTTCTGCCTCCCTTTTCTCATTCTTCTTCTGGGACTCCTATAATATGAATGTTATTATGGTTCATGGAGTCACTGAGTTCCCTAAGTCTATTCTCACATTGCATAATTCTTCTTTCTCTCTTTTGTTCAGGTTCATTATTTTCCTTTGTTTTTTCTTCTATGTCACTAATTTGTTCCTCTGCCTCTTCCAGCCTGCTGTTCATGGCATCAGGTCTGTTTCTAATCTCATTTATTGCATTCTTCCTCTCTGTTTTTTTTTTAACTCTTTTATCTCGGTGGTAAGGGACTGCCTGATGTCTTCTATTCTTTTCTCAAGACCAGTGAGTATCCTTATGATTGTGGCTTTAAATTCTCCATCAGGCATGTTATTTATATCTGTTTCACTTAGATCTCTGACCATGGTCTTACTTATCTTGTTCTTTCATTTGGGATAAATTGCATTTTGTCTACTCTGCCTTCATCTTCTGTCTTAGAAAAGCCAGTTACGTTTCCTGCTCCTGAAAATAATGACTTTTATGAAGAAGAGGTCATATAGTGTCCAGGGTCTGGCATTTTTGGGTGTGTCCTGGTGTGTGATACTTGCAGTCTGCTGTTGTGTTTTGTCTGCTCTATCCTTCAGGCCAGTCATCTGCAGAGGCTCTCATTGTCTGCTGTGGGCAGTGTTTGGTCCCTGACCTGAATGTGATGAGTTTTAACTAGGTGTGCTCTGGTCTGCTTGTGAAATGAGACTTAATATCACTTCCACAAGAACTGAAGCCCTGCAGACCTCTCTGGTCAGGAGACATGGTGTGGGCAGGGGTTTGTGCTCATCTTCTAGGGGAGGGCCCGCTGTGCTGAGACTGAGGCAAGCTTGACTGAGAGGGGCAGACCCACCAGAGCACAGGGGGGTGGAGCTTGGTATAAGCAAGGTAGGCAGCCAGTGTCAGTACTGCACTGCTTCCCACAGGTTTATGCTGAGGGGCAGGGGAGGGAAATGGTACCTGCCAGCTCCTTTGTTTCTGGAGAGGCGTCTCCATGAATGCTGAATGCTGCCTCTCAGGGAAGAGCTCTGAGAAGAACAAATAATCTGCCTGTGTGCCCCAGGTGTTTTTTAGATAAGTGTTTCCATGCTCTCTGCCCCTGGATTTTTTGCTTGCCTTCTCTCCAGGAGCAGGGTAGTTACCTCCAGGCTATATCCCAGCCAAGCCTGCTGACCTTTAAAACTCTAGTCCTTAAGCCCCGCTAGTTGCAAGAACTCTGAAATTGAGCCTCTCTCATTTTCCAAGCCATTAGCTTTGGGGAAAACTTCTCCTTGTGCATTCCCCTGTGTGTTCCTCTATTGCCCTTTTCCATGATCATGGCTCTCTTCCTCTACATTACCTGCGATCCATTTCTCCCCTAAACCATGTCTCCACACTTCTACCTTCTTCAATGTAACCTCTTCTCTCCATTTAGTTGTGGAATTTGTTCTGTCAGTCTTTAGGTCAATTTCTGGGGTTTTTAGGATGATCTGATAGTTATCTAGTTGTGTTTGTGGGGTGAGATGAGTCTAAGGTCCTCCTACTCCATTGCCATCTTCCCTCTCTCTCAAACTCATTTCTTTTTATCAATGAATAATATTCAATTGTATGGATGAACCACAGTTTGTTTATGCATTTACTATTGAATGATAACTTAGTTTCTTCCAATTTTTGGCAATTATGAATAAAGCTACTATAAACTTTCATATGTTGGTTTTTGTTTGAGCATAAGTTTTCAACAAATTTGGGTAAATACCTAGGAGTGCAATTGCTGGGTTGTGTGGTAAGAGAGATTCTTAACTATAGGAAACAAACTGAGGGTTGCTAGAGGAGAGGTGGATGGGGTGATAGGGTAATTGGGTGATGGGCATTAAGGAGGGCACGTGATATGATGAACACTGGGTGTTATACGCAACTGATGAATTTTTGAACTCTACATCTGAAACTAATGATGTACTATATGTTGGCTAATTGAATTTAAATAAAAAAAAAGAAACTGTGAAACTGTCTTCCAAAGTGGCTGTACTATTTTGCATTCCCACCGACAATAAATGAGCATTCCTGTTACTCCACATTCTTGTCAGAATTAATGTTGTCACTATTTTGGACTTTAGCCATTCTAATAGGTATGTAGTGTTATCTTATTGTTTTAATTTGCATTTCCCTAATTACATATGATGTTGAACATCATGGACTTATTTACAATCTAAATATGTTCTTTTCTGAGGTATCTGTTTAGATCTTTTTCCCATTTCTTTTTTTTTTTCCATCTCCATGTTGGAGCCTACTTAATGCATGGCTTGAACTCACAACCCTGAGATCAAGACCTGAGCTGAGAGGCTCCTGGTTGGCTCAGCTGGTTTAGCATCTGCCTTCTGCTCAGGTCATGATCCCAGGGTCCTGGGATCAAGCCCCACATTGGGCTCCTTCCTCAGTGGGGAGCCTGTTTCTCCCTCTCCCTCTGCCTGCCACTCTGCCTACTTGTGATATCTCTCTCTCTCTCTGCCAAATAAATAAATAAAATCTTTAAAAAAAAGGTCTGAGCTGAAATCAGGAGTCAGCTGCTCAACCACCTGAGCCACCCAGGTGCCCCCTTTTTCCCATTTCTTAACTGGATTTTTTTGTTTTCTGATTGTTGAGTTTTATGAGTTCCTTATTTTTGATACAAGTCCTTTATCAGATATGTGTTTTGCAGATATTTTCTCCCATTCTGCGGCTTGTCTTTTGATTCACCTAACAGTGTCCTTAATGCAGAAGTTTTTAATTTTAATCCAACTTATCCATTTTTTTCTTTCATGGTTTGGGTTTTTAGAGTGCTACCTAGAAACCCATTGCCAAACCCAATGTCACCTAGATTTTCTCCTATGTTATCTTCTAGGAGCTTTAGAGTTGCTGATCTATTTTGAGTTCATTTTTGTGAGTGGTATAAGGTCAGTGTCTAGATTCATTTTTTTTTCATATGTAGATATCCAGTTGTTCCAGGACCATTTGTTGAAAAACCTATCCTTTCTCCATTGGATTGCCTTTGCTCCTTTGTCAAAGATCAGTTGAATATATTTGTCTCAATCTATTTCTGATCCCTATATTCTGATCCATTCATCTGTCTGTTTATTACTCCACCAACACCACACTGTTTTCATTACTATAGCCTTATGCTAAGTTTTGAATGAGCTAGTGTCAGCCTTCCAATTTTGTTCTTATTCTTCATAGTGTGCTAGATATTCTGAATCTTTTTCCTTTCCATATAAACTTTAGAATCAGTTTTTTTATATTCACAAAGTAACTTGCTGGGATTTTGACTGGTATTGCATTGAATCTATAAATCAAGTTGGGGAAAAAATGACATCTTGACAAGATTGAGTCTTTCTATCCATAAACATGGAATATCCTTCTATTTAGACTTTGATTTCTCTCATCAGAGTTTTGTAGTTTTCTCCAAATAGATTTTGTACATATTTTGTTTGATTTATACTTAAATATTTCTCTCTCTTTTTGTATGCTAATGCAAACAGTGTTGGCTTTTTATTTCAAATTCCAGTTGGAATTCATTGCTATTATATAGGAAGGCAATTGATTATTATATATTAGGCTTGTATCCCACAGTTTTATTATATTTGCTTATTAATTCCAGGAGGTTTCTTTGGTTAATTCTCCCAGACTTTTTACATAGAAAATCATGTCATCTGCAAACAAAGACAGTTTTATTCCTTCCTTCCCAATATGTATACCTTTTATTTCCTTTTAATGCCTTATTGCATCAGCTGGGTATTCCAGTGTGATGTGAACAGGAATGGTGAGAGGAGACATCTTTGCCTTGTTTTCATTCTTAGAGGAAAAGTATCTACCTCTCACCATTAAGTGTAACGTTAGCTTTAGACTTTTTTTGTAGACTTTTTTTTTTATCAAACTGATGAAGTTTCCCTCTGTTCCTAATTTGATGAGACTTCTTAGCATGAATGGATGTTGGATTTTGTCAAATGATTTTTCTGAATCTATTGATATGATCATTTGATTTTTCTTCTTTACCCTGTTGATGTGTGATGGATTAAGTTAATTCATTTTTGAATGTTGAATCAGCCTTGCATACCAGGAATAAATCCCATTTGGTTGGGACATGTTGTGGTGTATAAATCTTTTAATACATTGTTGGATCTGACTTACTAATATTTTGTTGTGGAATTTTACATCTGTTTTCAAAAGAGATGTTGATCCATTGTGATGGAACTAGAGTGTATTATGCTAAGCAAAATAAGTCATTCAGAGAAAGACAAATATCATATGATTTCACTCATATGTGGAATTTAAGAAACAAAACAGATGAACATAGGGGAAGGGAAGGAAAAATAAACTAAGATAAAAACAGAGAGGGAGGCAAACCATAAGAAACTCTATAGTTAAGAGAACAAACTAAGGGTTACTGGAGGGGAGGTGGGTGGGGGGCTGGGCTAAATGGGTGATGGGCATTAAGCAGGGCACTTGATGAATCACTAAATTCTACTCTTGAAACCAATACCACACTATATGTTAACTAACTTGAATTTAAATTTTAAAAAAGAGGAGAATGGATAAACAAATTGTGGTATAATCATACCCTGAACTATTATTCAAAAATTTAAAATATTGTCTCCAGTAATGTTTTCTTGTTATGTCTTTGGTTTTGGTATTAGGGTAATGCTAACCTCATATAATGAGTTAGGAAGTATTCCATCTGCTTCTGTTTTCTGGAGCAGGTTGCAGAGAATTTATGTAATTTTTCCCTTAACTTTTTGGTAAAATTCACCAGTTAAACCATCTGAGCCTGGTTCCTTCTGTTTTAGAATGTTACTAATTGTTTATGCAATTTCTTTTATATAGATAGATAATCATTTATATATTATCTATTCAAATTATATATTTTGTTTTGTGTGAGTTTTAATAGGTTGTGTCTTACACTGAATTAGCCAATTTCATCTAAGTTATAAAATTTGTGGGCATAGAGTATTAGTATTATTTCTAATATTAGTAAGTTGTGTCTTATCTCTCCCTTTCATAGTTAGCCTGGGTAGAGGTTTATCAACATTATTGATCTTTACAAAGAACCACTTTTTGGTTTCTTTGATTTTTTTTCTATTGCTTTCCTGTTTTCAATTTCATTTATTTTTGCTCTTATTTTTATTATTTCTTCTTCAACTTACTTTGGATTTAATTTGCACTTCTTTTTCTAGCTTCCTAAGGTAGAAGCTTAGATTAGATATTCTCCAAAACCATTTAGCTCTTTCTCTTTTTCTAATATATTATTTTCCAACTATCTTTCTGTTATTGATTTCTAGTTTAATTCCATTGTCATATGAGAATGTAGTTTTTATGATATCTATGCTTTTAAATTTTTAAGGTGTGTTTTATGACACAGAGTGTTTATCTTAGTGAAAGTTCCATGTGAACTTGAGAAGACTGTATTGTTGGATCAAGTATTCTATAAATGTCAATGAGATCTAGTTGATTATGGTTCTGTTCAGCTCAACTGTATCCTTACTGATTTTCTGCCTGTTGGATATTTCAGTTACTAATTGAGGGATGTTGAAGTCTACTATAATAGTGGATTCATCAGTTTTTGCCTCATATTTTTGACACTCTGTTGTGAGGCATATACACATTAAGGATTGCTATGTCTTCTTGGAGAATTGGTCCCTTTATCATTATATAATTCCCTTCCTTATCCCTGATCATTTTCCTTGTTCTAAAGTCAGCTTTGTCAGAAATTTATTAATATATATATATATTTAGCTTTCTTTTGATTATCATTACCATGATATATGTTTCCCCATCCCTTTACTTTTAACCTACCTGAATCTTTATATTTAAAGTGTGTTTCTTATAACAACATGTAGTTGTTTCTTGAGGTCTTTTTTTATCTACTGTGACAGTTTCTATCTTTTAACTGGTATATTTAGAACATTCACATTTAAAGTGATTATTGATATAGTTGAATTAATTTCTACTACATTTGTAACTATATTTGTATATATCGACTATACTTGTTTACTATTCACTGCCCTTTTTATTTTTTTTATTATGTTATGTTAGTCACCATACAGTACATCATCAGTTTTCGATGCAGTGATCCATGATTCATTGTTTTCCTACAACACCCACTGTTCCATGCAGGACATGCCTCCTTAATACCCGTCACCGGGCTAACACATGCCCCCACCTCCCTCCCCTCTAAAACCCTCAGTTTGTTTCTCAGAGTCCATAGTCTCTCATGGTTCATATCTCCCTCCAACCCCCCCTCATTTTTCCCTTCCTTCTCCTAATGTCCTCCATGCTATTCCTTATGTTCCACAAATAAGTGAAACCATATGATAATTGACTTTCTCTGCTTGACTTAGTTCACTTAGCCTAATCTCCTCCAGTCCCATCCATGTTGATGTAAAAGTTGGATATTCATCCTTTCTAATGGCTGAGTAATATTCCATTGTATACATGGACCACATCTTCTTTATCCACTCGTCTGTTGAAGGGCACCTCGGCTCTTTTCACAGTTTGCCTATTGTAGATGTTGCTGATATGAACATTGGGGTTCATAGGGCCCTTCTTTTCACTACATCTGTGTCTTTGGGGTAAATACCTGGGGGTGCAATTGCTGGGTCATAGGGTAGCTCTATTTTTAATTTTTTGAGGAACCTCCACACTGTTTTCCAAAGTGGCTGTACCAACTTGCTTTCCCACCAACAGTGTAAGAGGGTTCCCCTTTCTCCACCACCTCTCCAACATTTGTTGTTTCTTGCTCTGTCAATTTTTGCCATTCTAACTGGTGTAAGGTGGTATCTCAGTGTGGTTTTGATTTGAATTTCCCTAATGGCTAATGATGATGAACATTTTATCATGTGTCTGTTAGCCATTTGTATGTTTTCTTCGGAGAAGTGTCTGTTCATGTCTTCTGCCCATTTTTTGACTTATTTGTTTTTTTGGGTGTTGAGTTTGAGAAGTTCTATATAGATCTTGGATACCAGCCCTTTATCTGTAGTGTCATTTGCAAATATCTTCTCCCAGTCTGTGGGTTGCCTCTTTGTTTTGTTGACTGTTTCCTTTGCTGTGCAGAAGCTTTTTATCTTGATGAAGTCCCAAAAGTTCATTTTTGCTTTTGTTTCACTAGCCTTTGGAGATGTATCTTGGAAGAAGTTGCTATGACTAATGTCAAAGAGGTTACTGCCTATGTTCTCCTCTAGGATTTTGATGGATTCCTGTCTCACATTGAGGTCTTTCATCCATTTTGAGTTTATCTTTGTGTATGGTGTTAGAGAATGGTCAAGTTTCATTCTTCTGTATATAGCTGTCCAATTTTCCCAGCACCATTTATTGAAGAGACTCTTTTTTCCATTGCATTTGTTTCCTGCTTTGTCGAAGATTATTTGACCATAGAGCTGAGGGTCCATATCTGGACTCTCTCTTCTGTTCCATTGGTCTATGTGTCTGTTTTTGTGCCAGTACCATGCTGTCTTGGTGATCACTGCTTTGTAATATAGCTTGAAATTGGGCAATGTAATGCACCCAGCTTTGTTTTTCTTTTTCAACATTTCCTTGGCAATTCGGGGTCTTTTCTGATTCCATACAAATTTTAAGATTGTTTGTTCCAGCACTTTGAAAAATGTCATTGGAATTTTGATCAGGATGACATTGAAGGTATAGATTGCTCTGGGTAGCATAGACATTTTAACAATATTTATTCTTCTGATCAATGAGCATGGAATGTTTTTCCATCTTTTTGTGTCTTCAATTTCTTTCATGAGTGTTCTGTAGTTCCTAGAGTATAGATCCTTTACCTCTTTGGTTAGGTTTATTCCAAGGTATCTTAGGGTTTTTGGTGCTATTGTAAATGGAATCATTTCTCTAATTTCTCTTTCTACAGTTGCATTGTTAGTGTATAAGAAAGCAACTGATTTCTGTGCATTGATTTTTGCATCCTGCCACATTACTGAATTGCTGTATGAGTTCTAGTAATTTGGCATGGAGTCTTTTCAGTTTTCCACATAAAGTATCATGTCATCTGCGAAAAGAGAGAGTTTAACTTCTTCTTTGCCAATTTGAATACCTTTTATTTCTTTTTGTTGTTTGATTGCTGTTGCTAGGACTTCTAGTACTATGTTGAACAATAGTGGCGAGAGTGGGCATCCTTGTCGTGTTCCTGATCTTAAGGAAAAGGCTCTCAGCTTTTCCCCATGGAGGATGATATTCACTGTGGGTTTTTCATAGATGGATTTTGTGAACTGAGGAATGTTCCCTCAATTCCTATTCTCTGAAGAGTTTTAATCAGGAAAGGATGCTGTATTTTGTCAAATGCTTTTTCTGCATCAATTGAGAGGACCATATGGTTCTTCTCTCTCCTCTTATTAATGTGTTCTATCACAGTGATTGATTTGCGAATGTTGAACCACCCTCGCATCTGGGGATAAATCCCACTTGTTCGTGGTGGATGATCCTTTTAATGTATGGTTGGATCCTATTAGCTAGGATTTTGTTGAGAATTTTGGAATCCATATTCATCAGGGATATTGGTCTGAAATTCTCCTTTCTGATGGGGTCTTTGCCTGGTTAGGGGATTAGGGTAATGCTGACCTCATAGAATGAGTCTGGAAGCTTTCCTTCTGTTTCTATTTTTTGAAACAGCTTCAGTAGAATAGGTATTATTTCTTTTTTGAATGTTTGGTAGAATTCCCCAGGGAATCCATCAGGCCCTGGACTCTTGTTTTTTGGGAGGTTTTTGATCACTGCTTCAATCTCGTTACTGCTTATTGGGCTATTCAGGTTGTCAATTTCTTCCTGTTTCATTCTTGGCAGTTTATAGGCTTCCAGGAAGGCATCCATTTCATCCAGGTTGCTCAATTTATTGGCATATAGTTGTTGATAATAATTTCTAATAATTGTTTCTATTTCCTTGGTGTTAGTCGTGATCTCTCCCCTTTCATTCATAATTTTATTAATTTGGATCCTTTCCCTTTTGGATAAGTCTGGTTTATCGATCTTATTAATTCTTTCAAAGAACCAGCTTCTAGTTTCGTTGATCTGATCTACTGTGTTTCTGGTTTCTAATTCATTGATCTCTGCTCTAATCTTAATTATTTCTCTTCTAATGCATGGCTTAGGCATCGTTTGTTACTTTTTCTCTAATTCTTTAAGGTGTAGAGTTAGATGGTGATTTGGGGATTTTTCTATTTTTTTGAGTGAGCTTTGGCTGGCTATGTATTTCTCCCTTAGGACCACCTTTGCAGTATCCCATAGGTTTTGGACTGATGTGTTTTCGTTCTCATTGATTTCCATGAATTGTTTAAGTTCTTCTTTGATTTCCTGGTTGACCCAAACATTCTTGAGCAGAGTAGTCTTTAGCTTCCAAGTATTTGAATTTCTTCCAAATTTTTTCTTGTGATTGAGTTCCAATTTTGAAGTATTGTGGTCTGAGAATATGCAGGGAATAATCTGTCTTTTGGTATCGGTTGAGACCTGATTTGTGACCCAGTATGTGGTCTATTCTGGAGAAAGTTCCGTGTGCACTTGAGAAGAATGAGTATTCTGTTGTTTCAGGGTGGAATGTTCTGTATATATCTATGAGGTCCATCTGGTCCAGTGTGTCCTTCAAAGCTCTTGTTTCTTTGTGGATTTTCTGCTTAGATGATCTGTCTATTGCTGAGAGTGGAGTATTGAGGTCTCCTACAATTAACACATATTGTTATCAATATGACTATTTTGGTGAACAGCTGGCTCATGTAGATGGCTGCTCCCGTGTTGGGGGCATAGATATTTACAATTGTTAGATATTCTTGTTGGATGGACCCGTTATGAATGATATAGTGTCCTTCTATGTCTCTAACTACAGTCTTTAGTTTAAAATCCAATTTCTCTGATATAAGAATTGCTACCCCAGCTTTCTTTTGAGGTCCGCTGGCATGGAAGATGGATCTCCATCCCTTCACTTTCAGTCTGGATGTATCTTTAGGTTCAAAATGAGTCTCTTGTATACAGCATATGGACGGGTCCTGTCTTTTTATCCAATCTGCAACCCTGTGCCATTTTTGGGGAGTGTTTAGTCCGTTCACTTTGAGAGTGATTATTGGAAGATATGAATTTACTGTCATCATGTTGCCTCTGAAGTTTTTATAGACTGTCCCTGTAAATTTCTTTTCTGTATCACTCTTGGGGTCTTTCTCCTTTTATAGAACCCCCTTAATAATTCTTGCAGGGCCAGCTTAGTGATCACATATTCTTTCAGTTTCTGCCAGTCTTGGATGTTCTGCATCTCTCCATCCATTCTAAATGACAGCCTTGCTGTATAAAGTATTCTTGGCTGCATGTTCTTCTCGTTTGGTACCCTGAATATGTCTTGCCAGCCCTTTCTGGCTTGCCAGGTCTCTGTGGATAGGTCTGATGTTATTCTGATGTTCCTCCCTCTGTACCTAAGGAATCTCACTGCCTCACTGCCCTTAAGATGGTTTCCTTGGTTCTAAGATTTGCAAGTTTTACTATTACCTACCGGGGTGTTGGCCTGTTTTCCTTGATCTTGGGAGGGGTCCTTTCTGCCTCTAGGACACGAATGTTTGTTTCATTCCCCAGATTAGAGAAGTTCTCAGCTATGATTTGCTCAAATATATCTTCTAGTCCTCTATCTCCACACCCTCAAGGATTCCAATAATTCTGACATTGGAACGTTTTATGGTGTCACTTATTTCTCTGATTCTATTTTCCTGGATTCTGAGTTGTTTTTCCCTGGCCTCCTTTTTTCCCTTTTTGTATATTACTTGGTCTTCTAGGTCACTAATTCATTCGTCTGTCTTGCTTACGCTAGCTATTAGATTTTCTAGATTAGATTCGATCTCACTGATAGCATTTTTAAGGTCTGCCAATTCAGCTTTCATTTCTGCCCTTAGAGACTCTATGTTGCCATTAATCGATTTCTCCATTCTAGCTATTGTCTTCACAATTGCTAGCCTGAATTCCATCTCTGACATCTAGGTTATATCTGAATCCATCTGTGGCATAAGTCAAAGTCTCTGAGTCTTTCCTATTTTGGGGGTTCCTCCTCCTAGTCATTCTGTTGAGGGTAGTTGAGGGAATGTATAGAGTCCAAATTATTGACCACAACCCAAGGAAGATGCACCTGTTTTATAGGGACCTTAGGGTTGCTGGCCTCTTGTTTTCCCAGCCTGTCTTCTGGGGGAGGGGCCTGCCGTGCTGTTACTCAGGCAACCCTGTGCAGGCAGAGTTGCCTGCCCCCTGTGGCGGGGGATGGGCTCAGTGAAAACCGGTTTTGTGGGGCTTTTGTTCTCTGGCGGCTTTCCACATCTCTTCCGAGAGTCGGAGCAGAAGAGATCGCAGTCTGTTCTTCAGTGAGCTCTCCAGGCCACACTATCTCCATTTCTGTCTGTGCTGCTATAAACTGCAGCATCCTTGATTGTGCACCCCTCAGCAGCGTTCCCAGTCCTTGCCTCCAGGTTGGGGCATGTCTCTGCCCTTTATGTTTCCAAAACCACCAGCTGCCCCCAGTTCACAAGCATGGCCCCACTGCTCCAGTTTCAGTCTAGGGGTTGCCCTAAAGACCTTTCCCCATTGCTACTGGTCTGAGAGTCTGTGCCCGGTCCCCAGCATGGGAGGGTATCGCTCACCAGAGGTGTAGGATCCCCACAGCTCAGCTCCCTCCCCCTTCCATTTATCCTCCCATATCTGCCCACTGAATCATGGCTCCCCACTTTGTACCTCGAAACCAACCACCTGCGATATTCTGTTTGTAGAGATCCAGATCTATCTTCTTACATCTCAGGCTGATTTCATGGTGTTCAGAGTGGTCTGGTAGATATCCAGCTCAATTCCAGGACCGGTTGGAATAGGGTCCCCTACTCCTCTACCATCTTTCCCCCCTCCCACTGCCCTTTTACTTTGTTGCTTTTTTTGTCTTCTCCTTTACTTACTTTTCTGATTTTAATTAAGAATTTTATTTTTTCCATTTTCTCTCCTCTTTTAGCATACCAGTTATACTTCTTTTAAAAAAATTTAGTGGTTGCCCTAGCGTTTGAAATATACATTTATAGGGCATGTTAGGGTTGGCACAGTCAGTTAAGTGTCCAGCTCTTGGTCTCAGCTCAGGTGATGATCTCAGGGTCGTGACAACAAGCCTGCATCAGGCTCCCTGCTCAGCATGGAGTCTACTTGGAGTTTCTCATTCCCTCTCCCTCTGCCCCTCTGCCCCACTCTCACTCTCCCTAAAGTAAATAAATGAATCTTTAAAAAAAAGAAATATACATTTATGACTTATCCAAATCCACATTCAAATAATACTATGCCACTTTACAGGTAGTGCAACTACCTTATAGCTGATTATTCAATTCCTCCCCATTCCTTATAACATTGCTGCCATTTCTTTCACTTATCCATAAATTATAATCACTGAATACATTATTGCTATTATTATTTTGAGCAAACTATTATCTGTTAAATCATTTAAGAATAAGTAAAATAAGATTTTACTTTTATTTATTCCTTCTCTAACACTCTTCCTGTCTTTACATAGATCCAAGTTTCTAACTTATTCATTTCCTTTCTCCAAAGAACTTCTTTTCACATTTCTTTCAAGGCAGTCCTACTGACAACAATTTCCATCAATTTTTGTCTGAGAAAGTTTTTATTTCTCCTTCATTTTTTGAAGGATAATTTTGCTGGGTATAGAATCTAGTTTGGCAGGTTTTTCTTTTAATACTTTAAATATTTCACTGCACTGTCTTCTTGCTTAAATCGTTTTTGAAGAGACGCCAAAGTAATTTTTATCTTTGTTCTTTTATAGGTAAGGTGTCCCCCACCACTCCTCACTTCTCTGAAGATTGTCTCTTTGTCTTTGTTTTTCTGTAGTTTGAATATGATATGTCTGGGGTCAGCCCTTTGGTATTTATCCCACTTGGTGTTCTCTGAACTTTCTGGATCTAAAATTTGGTGTCTATAGTTACTTTTAGAAAAATTTCATTCAATATTACATCAAATAATTCTTCTGTATCTTCCTCTTTTTTCTCCTCCTAGTATTCCCATTATATATATGTTACACCATTTGTGATTATCCCACAATCATTAGATGTCCTGTTCCACCATTTTTATTCTTCCTTTCTCTTTACATTTTATTTAGGAAGTTCCTATTAACTTATCTTCAAGTTCCCTGATTCTTTACCATCAAATGAATTATTTTATAATGATTTTTGATAGCCCAAATTATTTTTAATTTACTTTTTTAAACTGAAAACAAAAACAAAAATTGGTTTACTCAGTTCTCCCTCTGCCCCACCCCCCCGCCCCAGTTCTGGCAACCACCAATCTGTGTCTGTATTTATGAGCTTAGGATTTTTTTTTTATTTTTTAGGTTCCACATATAAAAGAGATCATATGGTACTTGACGTTCTCTGGCTTATTTCGCTTAGCATAAAACCCTCGAAGCCTATCCATCCTGTCACAGATGGCAATATATTATTTTTTATGACCAAATCTATTTTATACACACACACACACACACACACACACACACACACACACACACACACCACATCTTCTTTAACCACTCATTCATCAGTGGACACAGGTTGTTTCCATATCTTGGCTATTGTAAATAAATAATGCTTCAATGAACATGGGGGTACATATATCTTTTTGATTCAATGTTTTCATTTTCTTCAGATAAATACCCAAGAGTGGAATTGCTGGATCACATGGTAGTCCTATTTTTAAACTTTTGAGAAATCCCCATACTGTTTTTCATAGGGATTTCATCAATTTACATTCCCACCAATGCACAAGGGTTCCCTTTTCCCCATAGCCTTGCCAATACCTACTAATTTTTTTAAGAGAGCACAAGCATGGGGGATGGCCAGAGGGAGAGGGGAAAGAGAGAATCTGAAGCAGGCTCCACGCCCAGTGCAGAGCCCAACACGGGGCTCAATCTCATGACTCTGAGATCATGACCTGACCCAAAATCAAGAGTCAGATGCTTAACCAACGGAGCCACCCAAGCACTCCCAATTTTTTGTCTTTTTGATAATGACCATTTTAACAGGTGTGAGGTAATAGCCCCTTCTGATTTTGATTTGCATTTCACTGATGATTAATGATGTAAAGCATCTTTTCATATGTCTGTTGACCATCTGTATGTCTTTGGAAAAGTGTCTATTCAGATCTTCTGCCCATTTTTTAATTGGATTGTTTGGGGGCTTTTTTTGCTATTGAGTTGTAAAAGTTCTTTATATTTTTTAAATATTAACCCCTTATCAGAAAAATGATTTGCAAATATTTTCACCCATTCAGTAGGTTGCCTTTCATTTTGTCAGTGGTTTCCTTTGTTGTGCAGATTTGTAGTTTGATGTAGTCCCCCTTATATGTTACTTTTTTGCTTTTGCTTTTGATGTCAGATTCAAAAAATCTTTGCCAAGACCTTTTTCAAGGAGCTTACCACCTATCTTTTCTTCTAGAAGTTTTCTGGTTTCAGGTCTACATTCAAGTCTTTAATCCATTTTGAGTTAGTTTTTGAATATGGTGTAAGATAGTGGTCCAGTTTCATTCTTTTGCATATGGATATCCAAATTTTATTTATTAAAGAAACTGTCCTTTCCCCATTGTATATTCTTCACTCTTTTGTTGTAAATTATTTGACTATATATGCATGGATTTATTTCTTGGCTCTTTATTCTGTTCCATTTATCTATATGTCTTCTTTTATGCTGATATCATCCCATTTTAATTACTAAAGCTTTGTAATATAGTTTGAAATCAGGGAACGTGATTCTTTGTTCTTCTTTCTCAAGATTGCTTTTGCTATTCAGGGTCTTTTATGGTTTCATACAAATTTTAGGATTGTTTGTTCTATTTCTGTGTAAAATGCCACTGGAATTTTTATAAGGATTTCATTGAAACTATATATTACTTGGATAGTATGAACACTTTAACAATATTAATTCTTCCAATACATGAACATGGTATAGCTTTCCCTTTTTTTTTTTTTTTCGTCTTTTTCCATTTCTTTCATTAATGTGTTCTAGCCTTCAATATACACGTCTTTTACCTCTTTGGTTAGGTTTATTCCTAGGTATCTTTTGGGTTTTGTTGCAATTGTAAATTGTTTTCTTAATTTCTCTTTCAGATAAATCATAATTAGTGTATACAAATGCAACAGATTTGTGTATTGATTTTGTATCCTGCAACTTTACTGAATTTGTTAATTCTAAATTTTTTTAATTTTTAGGGTTGTCATATATAATATCATTTCAACTGCAAATAATGACAGTTTTACTTCTTTCTTCCCAATTTAGATGCCTTTTTTTTCCTTTTCTTGCATAATTGCTCTAACTAGGGCTTCTAATACTCTGTTGAATAAAAGTGGTGAGAGTGGGCATCTTTGTATTGTTCCAGATCTTAGAAGAAAAACTTTCAACTGTGGACTTGTCATATATGGCCTTTATTATGTTGAGGTACATTCCCTTTATATTCACTTTGTTCAGAGTTTTTATCATAAATGGATGTTGAATTTTGTCAAATGTTTTTTCAGCATCTATTGAGATGATCTTATGATTTTCATCCTTCATTGTTAATGTGGTGTATCACGTTGACTGATCTGTAGATGTTGAACCATCCCTACATCCCTGAAATAAATCCCACTTGATTGTGCTGTATGATCCTTTTAATGTATTGTTGAATTTGGTTTGCTTATATTTTGTTGAAGATCTCTGCATCTCTGTTCATCAAGGATATTGTCACATAATTTTCTTTTCTTTGGTACCCTTGACTGGTTTTAGAATCAGGGTAATAATGACTTCATAAAATGAGTTTGGAAGAGTTCCCTCCTCTTCTATTTTTTGGAAGAATTTGAGGATTGATATTAATTCTTTGAGTATTTGGTAGAATTCACCAGTGAAGCCATCTGATCCTGGACTTTTGTTTGTTGGAAGGTTTTTTATTATGGATTCAATCTCCTTACTAGTAATTAGTCTGCTCAGATTTTCTATTTCATCATGATTCAGTCTTGGTAAGTTATATGTTTTTAGGAATTTATCTACTTCTCCTAGGTTATCCAAATTGTTGGCATGTAATTGTTCATAGTAGTATTTTATGATCCTTTGTATTTCTGTGGTATCAGTTGTAACATTCTCCTTTCTTTTCTGATTTTATTTATTTAAGTTATCTCTTCTTGGTGAGTTTAGCTAAAGGTTTGTCAATTTATCTTTTCAAAGAACCAGCTCTTAGTTTCAGTGTTTCTTATTGTTAATGTTTTTTTCTTACTTACATCTAGTTTTTTTAGAGCAATTTTATGTTCACAGCAAGATTGAAGGGAAAGTAGAGAGATTTCCCATATATACTTGCCCCCACCCATGAGAAGCCTTCTTCCCCCCATTATCAACAATCCTTCACCGGAGTGCTACATTTGTTACAATTGCTGAACCTATGCTGACACATCATAATCACCCAGTTCATAGTTTACACTCCTGTTGTACATTCTATGAGTTTTGAAAAATGTATAATGACATGTATCCATCATTATAATATCATACTGACCTGAAAATCCTGTGCTCCACCTATTTATTCCTCACCTGCAATTTCTAGAAACCACTGATCCCTACTGCTATGTTGTATAGTTAGAGTATGTTTAGTTTTGTAAGAAACCACCAAACTCTTCCAAAGTGGCTGCCCCATTTTTCATTCCCACCAACACTTAATGAGGGTTCTTGCTGCACCACATCCTCAGCAGCATTTGGTATTGTCAGTGTTCCAGATTTTGGCCATTCTAATAGGTGTGTAGTTTTATCTCATTTTTGTTTTAATTTGTATTCCCCTAATGACAAATGATGTGAAGTATCTTTTCATATGCTTTCTTGCCATCTGCGCATCTTCTTTGGTGAGATGTCTTTTAAGGTCTTTGGCCCATTTTTTAAAATTGTGTTGTTTGTTTTCTTATTGTGGAGATTTAAGAGCTCTTTGTAGGTTTGGGTAAGTCTTTTACCAGGTGTTTCTTCTGTAAATATTTTCTCCCAGCCTCTGGCTTGTCTTCTTGACATTTTCTTGACATTGTCTTTCAGAGAGCAGCAAGTTTTTAATTTTAATTAATTCCAGTTTATCAATTATTTCTTTCATGGATCATGGTCCTGTATTGAAAAAGTCATCATAATACCCAAGGTCATCTAGATTTTCTCTTATATTATCTTCTAGGAGTTTTATAGTTTTGCACTTTAAATTATGTCTGTGATCCATTTTGAGTTAATTTTTTTGAATAGTATAAGGTCTGGGTCTATATTCACTTTTTTGTATGTCAACGTCCAGTTGTTCCAGCACCGTTTATTGAAAACACTTTTTTATCCTACTATATTGTCTTTGTTCCTTGTCGAAGATCAGTTGACTACATTTATGTGGGTTAGCATTTCTTTTTTATTTTTTCTTAGAGTTTTCATCTCTCTGCTTATATTACCCATTTGTTCTTGCATGTTGTCCCGTTTTTCATTAACACCCTTAGCACATTAATCATAGTTATTTTAAATTCCAGGTCCAATAATTCCAAAGTCTCTGCCATATCTGAGTCTGGTTCTAATGCTTGGTTTGTCTCTTCAGACTATATTTTTTACCTTCTGGTATGCCTTTTAAATTTTGACTGCAAGCCAGGCATAATGTACTGGGTAAAAGTAATAAAGGTACATAGGCCTGTAATGTAATATTTAATGTTTATCTGACTAGGAGTTAGGGTGTGTTTACTGTTTGCTATAGCTGTGGTGTCCGAGACTAAAATTTCCTTTTATTTTTTTGTTTTAGTCGCCTCTTGTTGTCTTTGGGTGTCCCTAGAAACTCCTTAAGTACAGTCTGAAACTTGCAGTGTTTTTAAGTTATAATCCACTGTTACCATATAGAAGCCCTGTTGATGTGATGGTAAAATGTAAGTGGAGGGGAAGCATTCTATAGTCCTATGATTAGGTCCCAATCTTTTAATGTGCCTGAGATTGGTATTTCCTGTTCCCCAGGTCAATTAGGCTCTGATACAATAATTTTCCTTCAGGGCAGTCCTTGTTAAGGAGAATAGAGAAATCTGGGTACATTTTAAAATGGCTACTTTTCCTCTCCTCTTGCCATAAACACAAGGGAAATTTTCTCTAATCCTCACAGTGAGAACCTGGTAGGTCTCTTGAAGGTAAAACTCATGAAAGTGTGGGGGCCCACCTAAAACTGGACTCCCTTGAGGTTTTTAGCTTTTAAGCTAGTTCACACTGATCCTGTAGCAATCTGTCAATTTCAGTTTTAAAGTGTTCTTATTGATACTGGCTCCAGCTCCAAGCTTCTACTCCTCCTAAACTGTGATTCTCTGTATCCATGATACCAGCAGTTTGCCTTGTGACCTCAATTCTTTGATGGATCTAAGAGTTGATTTTAAGTTTCTCCAGCTCTTTTCTTGTTGGGAATATGGGAGTGATGACTTTCAAGCTGTTGACATGTCAAACCAGAAATGGGAAATATGTATTTATTTTTAAGTTTTCAAAACACATCTAGAATAACATGAATCATTCTGAAGTTTCAGCTTATCTGAAAATATCTACAGGTTGTGTGACTTTGTGCAATTTATTTAATATATCTCTTTATCTATAAAAAAATAATAATAAAGACTACTTTGCTAGATTATGTAAGACCTAAATGAGATATCCAAAGTAACTACCGCAGTGCAAGGCTCATATATATTCAATAAATGTTAGCTGTGGTTATTACATTATTTATCTTCATCAGAATCCTAGGCCTTGAATAAAGACAAAGTATACAAAATGTTCCCTAACTTAGAAGATGAAGAATCAGAAGAAAAGTGTCACTTGCCCTATCATCAGTTTGTGGTTCAGTCAGGATCAGAATCTGGCTAGGACTGGTGCTGGCCTCCATGGCCCTGATGCTGTTACAAGACCCCTTCTTCTTAATGTCAGATAGCAAATTCTGTGTTCACATTGATCAAAACCTGTCAAATTTTACTCCTATCAAAGCCTTCTTGGACTGGACAGCTGTCTGTTCCACTCTGATGCATTTGTGTGTTTTGCCTACAAAAAGCATGATGGTTACAAATAGAGGGAATTGGAGTAATGTAGAAATATAGCCTGTTACCACAGAAACAGACATGTGACAGTGGTAGTGCTCTGAGTAGGTATGAAAAGTGTTCTGAAGTACAGAGAGAAAATAAATCAATATATCTAAGAGCTAAGAGGATATAGAACTCAACAGAAGTTGCTGCTTTTGTTCTGGGTCAAGATGCCCTTATCTAACATAAGATAGTTCTAGCTCCCTGGCATTTTCTCTGTAGAAGCTGGAAAACTACAATGGTCTCAAGTGAAAGAAATGGGTGTGGTAGCTATAGAGCCAGGGCTTTGAGGTCCATGTTAAAACTCTTAAGAATTATTTACTAGCTGTGGTGAGCTATACTAGAACAAGAAAGAAAGATAATGTACTCACTAGCATTTGTGAGAAATGTAATACAGTCTAGTGACGATCTTGTCTATAACTTTTCATCCTCATTTTTTTCCTAGGGATATGCCAAATGCCCACTGAGTAGAAGCTCTCTGATAGCCCTTCTGTGACACAAGTTGAAGTAGAGAAAGGACTGGCTTTAAGCCCCTGTTGCTCTCAGTACTCTTTATCTCATGGTCATTTTGGAAAATAAAAATTTTAATTAGCTCTTTATCTCACACTGTATACTAAAATCTATACCAAATTAATTAAAGATTTAAACATAAAAATAAAACCATAAAATAACTACAAAAATATGAAGAATTACCTTTACAATGCTGATGTATACATATTAAAAATGATAATGTAGAAATATTAGTTACATAGAAAAAAGTTTCCAAACAACATTTTTATTTGATCCTATTTTGCAAAAATACATATACACATGCCTTAAAAATTTCTAGATATGCATTAAAATATCAATACTGGTTATTTGTGGATAGTTTAATAAGCTGTTTTTTTAAACAAGATGCAACTATATGCTGCCCACAAGAGACTCACTTCAGACCTAAAGACACATATAGACTGGAAGTGAATGGATGGGGGAAAAAATACCATGCAAATGGAAGCAAAAAAAAAAAAAGCCAGGGTAACAATGCTTCTATCAGACAAAATAGACTTTACAACAAAGACTGTAGCAAGAGGCAAAGAAGGGCACTACATAAGGATAAAGGGATCAATCCAACAAGAGGATTGAAGAGGCTATAACAATTGTGAATATCTATTCACCAAACATGGGAGCCTCTAAAATACATAAAGCAAATGTTAACAGACATAAAGGAAGAAATTGACAGCATCTGATGACCACAGATGCAAAAATCCTCAAAAAAATAGTAAACCAAATTCAACAGTACATTTAAAAAATCATTCACCACATTCAAGTGGGATTTATTCCCAGGATACAAAGAGTGGTCCAATATTTGCAAATCAATCAATGTGATAAATCCCATTAAGAAAAAGAAGAATACAAACCATATATCATCAGTAGATGTAGTAAAAGCATTTGACAAAATACAATAGCCACTCATGATTAAAAACTCTCAACAAAATAGATTAAGAGGGAACATACTTAAAAACATAATAGCAGCCATATATTAAAAGATGCACAGCTAACATCATACTCAATGGTGAAAAACTGAAAGCTTTTTCTCTAAGATCAGGGAAAAAAACAAGAATGTCCACTCTCACCAGTTTTATTCAAGATAGTACTGGAAGTACTGGCTGCAGCAATCAGAAAAGGAAAAGAAATAACAGGAATCCAAATCAGCAAGGAAGAAGTAAAACTTTCACTAGTTGCAGATGAAATGATACTATATGGAGTCCTAAAGACTCCACCAAAAAACTGTTAGAACTAATAAGTGAATTCCATAAAGTTGCAGGATACAAAATTAATATACAGAAATTGGTTGTGTTTCTATGCACTAATAATGAAATAGCACAGAGACATTAAGAAAACACATTTACAATTACATCCAAAAAGAATAAGCTACTAGGAATACATTTAACCAAGGAAGTGAAAGACCTACATTCTGAAAACTCTAAGACATTGATGAAAGAAATTGAAGACCACACAAACAAATGGAAAGATATAGCATGCTCATGGATTGGAAGAATTAATATTGTTAAAATGTCAATACTACCCAAACTACCTACAGATTTAATGCAATCCCTATCAAAACACCAATAGCATTTTTCATAGAAATAGAACAAAAAAATCCTAAAACTTGTATGGAACCACAAAAGACCTCGAAGAGCCAAAGCAATCTTGAGAAAGAAGAACAAAACTAGAGGTATCACAATCCCAGATTTCAAGATATATTACAAAACTACAGTAATCAAAACAGTATGGTACTGGCCCAAAAATAGATACACAGATCAATGGAGCAGGATAGAAAGCCCAGAAATAAACCTATGCTACATAAAGAAAGCAAGAATATACAATGGAGGAAAGACAGTCTTTTCAATCAATGATGTTGGAAAAACTAGATAGCTGCATGCAAAAGAATGAAACTGGACCTCTTTCTTACACCACACAAAAAAACAAACTCAAAATGGATTAAAGACCTAAATGTGAAGCTGGAAACCATAGAACTCCTAAAGGAAAATGTAAGCAGTGCATTTTTGGACATCAGCCTTAGCAACATATTTATGGCTATGTCTCCTCAGGCAAGGGAAACAAAAGCAAAAGTAAATGACTACATGAAAATAAAAAACTTTTGCATAGCAAATAAAATTTTAAAAAGGCAACCTAGTGAAGATACTTGCAAATTATATATCCGATAAGGAATTAATATCTACAACTTGGAGTCCAAGAAGATGGCAGCAGAGTAGGATGACCCTAGGTTCACTTCATCCTGTGAATACAGCTAGATAACTATCAAATCCTAAATACCCCAGAAATCAACCTGAAGACTGAAAGAACAAACTCCACAACTAAAGGTAGAGAAGAGGCCACACTGAAGAAGGTAGGAAGTGCAGAGACATGGTTTGGGAGAGAAACAGATCATGGCTGCTGCAGTGGGGAGGGAGTCACAGTTGTGAAGAATGGCAAGGGACAAACTAACATACAGGGGAATGCAAGGAGAAAATGAATCCCCATAACAATTGGCTTGGAAAGTGAGAGGGGCCAAATTTTGTGAGTTCTTGCAACCGGTGGGGCTTAAAGCCTGGAGTTCTAAAGGTCATTGGGCTTGCTCAGGGAAAGCCCAGAGGCATTAGAGTTGCTTTTGGAGAGAAGGCAGAGCAAACAGCCTGCAGACATACAGTGTGGAGACAGTAATCTGAAAAATACCTAGGGCAAACAGTGGGGAGGTTATTTGCTCATCTCAGATCATGTCCCAGAAAGGTAGCATTAATAGAGATACCCCTCCAGGAACAAAGGAACTGGCAGGCACCATTTCCATCCCACACCCCTCAGCATAAACACAGACCTGCCTGCAGGAACCAGGGCAGAATGGGCACTCACTACCTAAGTTGCTAAAACCAAGACCCAACCCTCATGCTCTGGTGGAACACCCTTCTTAGTCACGCTTGCCTCAGTCCCAGCATGGAGGGCCCCTGCCCCCAGATAGACCAGCCCAAACCCCTGCCCACACCATGTCTCCTGACCCAGGAGTTTTGCAGGACCTCAGTTCCAGCAGCAATAGTGACAGGTCTCATTTCACAAGTAGACCAAGCCTACCTAGTTAAGACCCACCACATTCAGGCCAGGGACCAAACATTGCCCACAACAGGCAAGGACATCCTCTGCAGATGACTGCCCTGAAGGGTAAAGCAGCCAAGGCACAACTGCTGAGCACACAAAGCACATATTGGAGACACTCCCTGTAGTGACAAGCCCTGGGAAACAGGAGACACTACACTGCAGGGTACAAGTCCTCTTCTTAATAAGGCCATTACTGTCAACAACAGGAAAAGTAGCTGACTTTCCTAACACAGAGAAGCAGGCACAGAGACTTAGACAAAATGAGAAGAGAGGAATTTGTCCCAAATGAAAGAACAGGACAAGGCCATGGCCAGAGATCTAAGTGAAACAGATATAAGTAACATGCCTGATAGAGAATTTAAAGCAATGAACATAAGGATACTCTCTGGACTTGAGAAAAGAGTGAAAGACATGAGTTAGACTCTTAACACAGAGATAAGGGATAACATAGCAGAGATAAAGGGCTCAATAAACAAAATGAGAAGCACACTTGATGGAATGAACAGCAGGCTGGAAGAAGCAGAGGAATGAACTAATGACCTAGAAGACAGGGTAATGGAAAGTAATCAAGCTGAAAAAGAAACTTATGAATTACAAGAATAGACTTGAGGAACTCAGTGACTCCACCAAACATAATAACATTTGCATCATAGGAGTCCCAGAAGAAGAGAGAGAAAGGAGGGCAGAAAATATATTTAAAGAGATAATAGCTGAAAACTTCCCTAATCTGGGGAAGTAAACAGATATCCAGATCTAGGAGGCGCAGAGAACCCCGACAAAATCAACAAAAGCAGATCTACCCAAGACATATTATAATTAAAATGGCAAAATGTGACAAAGAAAAAAAAATTTAAGCTGCAAGGAAAGTCTCTTCAACAAATGGTGTTGGGAAAGAGGTGAGAGACCGACCTGTACTCTGTCGGTGGGAATGTAAATTGATGCAGCCACTATGGAAAACAGTAAAGAGTTTCCTCGGAAAATTAAAAATAGAAATAACATATAATCCAGTAATTCTATTACTGGGTATTTACCCAAAGTAAATGAACAGACAAATTCAAAAACTCCTATGTTTATTGCAGCATTATTTATAGTAGCCAAGATATGGAAGCAGCCCAAGTGTCCATCAATAGATAATATTGGGTAAAGAAGATATATAGATAGATAGATATAGATATATATATACATATATATATAAATACATACACACACACAATGGAATATTATTACTCAGCCAGGAAAAAAATGAGATCCTGCAATTTATGACAACATTGATGGACCTAGAAATTATAAATGCTAAGTGAAATAAGTCAGACAAAGAAAGATAAATACCATATGATTTCACTTACATGTGGAATCTTAAAAGTAAAACAAATGAATAAACAAACAAATAAAAAGCTGAATCAGAGCTATAAATACAGAAAACAAGGTGAGAGTTCCCAGAGGGGAAAGGGGTAGGGAGATGGGCAGTATGGGCAGTCTGGGTGAGGGGGAGTGGGAGATACAGGCTTCCTTTATGAAATGAATAAGTCATGGGGGTAAAAGATACAGCATGGGGAATATAGTCAATGTCATTGTAATAGCATTGTATGGAGACAGATGGTAACTACACTTGTGGTGTACACATAATATAGACATAATATAGAGTTGTTGAATCACTATGTTATACACCTGAAACTAATGTAACATTGTGTGTCAACTACACTTCAATTAAAAATAAGAATTACTGAAAGAAAAGAATGAAATAAAAATAGTTTTGTTTAAAAAATTAAATTTTTCCTTTTTGCTTCCCCTTTTTATGTATGTATGTATGCATTAATATATGTACAATGAGTTGGTTCCTGGTATAAACACAATAGAAGTTAAAAAAAATTTAACTTACCTTTCCCTCTTTTCAGTTGTTGATTTAAGTCAAGCTTTCTCCAGGAAGTTTGGGTTTGTTTGCTTTTTCTCAAATAGCCAATATAATTCCTATAATTCCTATCTCCCCTCTTGCATATTTTTGTATCCAACTGCAAGTTCTTTTAGGATAGAGTTGTGTTTCATTATTTACCTTGCTGCCTTCCATAGACATGTTTGGTGAAGACTGGTTGCTTGTGATGGTCTGATTTCCTCAAAACCTGCTTTGAAGTGTGCTGTAACAGTGCTAACCCTTTAGGCAGCGGAAACGATCAGAAACTTACCGAGGGCTAGCACAACTTGCCGCACTGTCTACCACCCCACTGCTCTGCCAGGCAGAGGTGGCTGACTCGCTGGCCGGTAGCTGGCTGATGGGCCTGGGCCTTTCTGGGTAAACCCTTCCTCAAATAGCTTTTTTTTTTTTTTTTTTTTTTTTTGGTCAAAGAGGTGGCCCTTCTCATGTTGAGTTGCTCCCTCTTTGTAGTATTTGTGCAGCTGTGTTTCCTTGCCAGAACCTCCATGCACGTTATCAAGAACTCTCAATGCCATTAAAAACATAAAGGATAAGCAGCAAAGGAAGAAGACAAAGGACTGAGAGGAAGAAAAAGGATGGAAAACGAGGATAAAAGAGTGGGGTCTTATGACCTTAAGTGCGGCAGGTTGCTGAACCCAACCTAAAACATCCCATGCCCATAATAATACCTACTGTTACCCGTGAAATTTAGCAGGGAAATTATGAAAATAAAATTATTTTGCAAGGGAAGTCTATGCAGACATTCGTTTTCAAGGGACCTATGCAAGCTCTGACGGCCACACCGGCAGTCCTCCAGGTGAGAGACTGTTGACTTCAGATAGAGCCTGCTCTTATAGGTAAAGATCATTCTAGGCTTGTTGTAAGGATAAAACAAGATGATAAATGGAAATAAGTAGGTCTTATGGGTTATAAAACAATATACAATGCTTGGTGTTCTTAAGTTCCTGAGGACACGGACAACGGTTTAATGTCCAAGAGTGTCTTCATGGGAGTTTGGAACAGATTTTAAACACCTGTATCTAAAGAAAATCAAATCCACCTACAGAATGAAGAGAATTGGGTCTCCAGGAGGGGGAAAACCTAAAGTGTGTGTGGGGGGGGGAGTGGTTGTTACCTAACCATGTAACAAAAGCCTTGGGTTTTCTGAGTGTCCTCAATCGATTAGAATTGTTTTCTTTAGAAGGAATTTCCAAGAAAATGCCTGTGATTTCATTGTCAGTGAAACTGTTGGCACTTCTTTTAAAAGTGTCTGTTAACTTATAGTCTATTACAATGGGAGTGCATGTGGTACCCACATGAATGTATTATGATCACACTGTTTTAATAACTAACAATTTAAATCACAGTAAGTGACTAAAAAGTCACCTGCTGCTACTTCTGCTCCTTCCATGAAAATGACCCTCTTTTCCATTCAGCTTCAATGCAGGAGACTTCATATCGGTTCTTCACCTGAATGCATGACTCTTCAATCTCAGGACTCGCAGAATTAATGGAATGCCGTCCTAAGGTTGTTGAGTTCTGCGTTTATGGGCCTTTCATCTCTATGAAGAAGTAACCATTCCCTCACTGCAAAGACTGAGACTGAAAGGGTTTTCTAAGGAAGAATCCTTCTTGTGACGTTCTTGTTACAACACTCAAAAAATAGAAACAGACTGGAGAGGTCTGATAGTTGGGAGATACCTTGCCAATGACCTGACCCTTGGTGTGGGCCTCCCTCAAAATCTGCAGTGTCTTGGGAGTTTCTCCTATGACTGTCTTGGAGAATAAACACTTTCTGTTAATTTCCAATGACTTAATTTTCCTTTTTCTTTTTTAACAGGTCCAGTTAAAAACAAGAAAAAGGGTGAGTTAAGCTCCTGATTTTATAAAATTGTTCTCATGTCTTTTCTAAAATTAGAAGGAAAGAAAAACCAAGGGAGTAGGATATTTATATATTCTTTCAGTGTTGGTTGTCCATTGTTTTATTCAATCGCCTGTGACCTTGAGTATGGTAGCTTCCATGAGACAAGAAATAGAGATTTGTTTTTCAGTGATGAGCCATGAAAGTGCTTCTCTAGCTGCATATGAAAGTTGTTTTTATTTTTCTTTCTTCCTCCCTCTTTTGTACAATTAAATTTACATCTCTTTCCTTCATCCTTCCTTACTCTTTCCCCTGTCCTTCTCCTTCTTCCTTTCTTTGCCCTCCTTTATCAAATCACTGATCATGTATAAATTAAGTCCTGACTTAATTATACTTGTGGGGACGAGGTATACTACCTCCTGAGAAACGTCAGTACCCTATTCTTGGCCTTAAAGCTATCCCTATCCTATGCCTTAGCCAGGGAGGGTATTTCTTACTTTGTGGTTTCAATATCATTTTCTCTGTGATGGAAAAAGAAAGCTGAAGGAATACCCTGATCTTTCGGTCCTTTCAAAGAAGCTTCTGGTTGAGCAGATCCATTGTGCCATTGTTGGGTCATTATGTTTCTGATATACTTGCAACAGGAGTGGCCCAAGAACTTGTACAAGCACTTGCATAGTTGAAGAGGAGAACCCAAAACCAGAACAAGTTCCAAAAGACAGAATTAGGCAATATGGTCCACTCCTTAGGACTAAAAAAGAAGCCAACTACAAAACCAGTTTTAAGTAACTATTTGTTTCTGTGCTCTGACGTGTGAAGAAAATAAAGTGAAAATAATGATTTTTCATTTGAATGCTTTAAGTAGGGGTACCTGGGTGGCTCAGTCAGTTAAGCATCTGCCTTCAGCTCAGGTCAGGATCTCAGGTCCTGGGATCGAGCCCTGGGTCAGGCTCCCTGATCAGCGGGGAGTCTGCTTCTCCCTCTCCCTCTGCCCCTCCCCCATGCTCCTGCTCTCGCTCTCTCTCTCTCTCTCTCTCTCTCTCTCTCTCAAATAAGTAAAGAAAATCTTTTAAAAAATAAAATGCTTTAAGTAAAATGACTCTGTTAAGATTTCTGGAGCTTTATACAATAGATTATCAATCGCAGAGTAGACCAAAGAGACTGGCTTCAGCTGTGGCCTGCCACTTCTCTGAGCACTAGGGTAGTCTGGTGACTTGCAGTACCATGGCCCACATGGAAAACTTATGTCCCTGTTGTAAAGAAGCTGAGGAATGGCCTGGCCTCCTGAGGACCTGATCTGAGCAAAGTTGGAAAACAGCCAGAAAGCTGGGGTCAATGAGGAAAACTTTCTCCACTGGGCCTGGGCATTCACCAAAATATTATGTATTTAAGAAAGTAAATTTGATTTTTAAGCATGTCGGTTTTTTTCTAATAGTTTGTTTTTTATTTTTTTAAGATTTTATTTATTTATTTGACAGAGGGAGACACAGCGAGAGAGGGAACACAAGCAGGGGGAGTGGGAGAGGGAGAAGCAGGCTTCCCGCCGAGCAGGGAGCCCGATGCGGGGCTCGATCCCAGGACCCCGGGACCACGACCTGAGCCAAGGGCAGACGCTTAACGACTGAGCCACCCAGGCGCCCCTAATAGTTTGTTTTTTAGAGCAGTTTTAGGTTCACAACAAAATTGAGGGGAAAGTACAGAGTGTTCCCATATATTCCCTGCCCCACACATGGACAGCCTCCCCCACCATCAACATCTCGCACCAGAGTAGTACATTTGTTACAACTGATGAACCTCCATTGATATATCATTATCACTCAAAGTACATAGTTAACATTAGGCTTCATCTTGGTGCTGTACAGTCTATGGGTTTTGACAAATGCATAGTGACATAGATTCCCATAGATTACAGTATTTGTGAAATAGTTTCACTGCCCTAAAAACCATCTCTACTTTGCTTATTCCTCATTGTCTCCCCCTAGCCCCTGGCAACCACTGATCTTTCTCTTTTTTAAGACTTTATTTATTTGTCAGAGAGAGAAAGAGAGCACAAGCAGGGTGAATGGCAAGCAGAAGGAGAAGTAGTCTCCTCAACTGAGCAAGGAGCCCGATGCGGGACTCCATTCCAGGACCCTGGGATCTTGACCTGAGCTGAAGACAGACACTTAACTGACTGAGCCACCCAGGCATCCCACCACTGATCTTTCTTTAAAAAAAAAAAAAAGATTTTATTTATTTATTCATCAGAGAGAGAAAGGAGAGAGAGCACAAGCAGGGGGAGTGGCAAGCAGAGGGAGAAGCAAGTTCCTCACTGAGCAAGGAGCCTGATGTGGGACTCAATCCCAGGACCCTGGGATCTTGACCTGAGCTGAAGACAGATGCTTAACCAACTGAGCCACCCAGGCATCCTACCATTGATCTTTCTTTTTTTTTTTTAAGATTTTATTTATTTACTCATCAGAGAGAGAAAGGAGAGAGAGCACAAGCAGGGGGAGTGGCAAGCAGAGGGAGAAGCAAGCTCCTCACTGAGCAAGGAGCCAGAGGCAGGACTCAGTCCCAGGACCTTAGGATCATGACCTGAGCCGAAGGCAGCCAGTTAACCAGCTGAGCCACCCAGATGTCCCCCACCACTGATCTTTCTATTATCTTTTTAGCTTTGCCTTTTCCCAAATGTCAGTATGTAGCCTTTGAGATTGGCTTCTCTCACCGAGTGATACGCATTTAAGTTCCTCCATGTCTTTTCATGGCTTGATAGATCATTTCTTTTTTTTAAGTTTGTATTTTAATTCCAGTTAACATACAGTGTTATATTAGTTTCAGGTGTACAATATAGTGCTTCAATAATTCCACACATCACCCAGTGCTCATCATGACAAGTACACTCCTTAATCCCCATCACCTATTTCACCCATCCTCCCATCTCCTCCCCTCTGGTAACCATCAGTTCGTTGACTATAGTTAAGAGTCTGTGTCTTGGTTTCTCTCTCTCTTCCCATTTGTTCACTTTTTTTCCCTTAAATTCCACATATGAGTGAAATCATATGGTATTTGTCTTTCTCTGACTTATTTCACTTAGCGTAATACTCTCTACCTCCATCCATGATATTGCAATGGATGCATTTTTATGGCTGAGCAATATTCCATTGTATATATATATATGCCACATCTTATTTCTCAGTTCATCAGCCAATGGCCACGTGGCCTATTTCCATAACTTGGCTAGTGTAGATACTGCTGCTATAAACATCAGGGTGCATGTAGTCCTTTGAATTAGCATTTTTGTATCCTTTGGTGAATATCTAGTAGTACAACTGCTGGATTGCAGGACAGTTCTATTTTTAACTTTTTGAGGAACCTCCACACTGTTTTCCAGAGTGGCTGTACCAGTTTGCATTCCCACCAACAGGGTTGGTTGCAAGAGGGTTCCCCTTTCTCCAGATTCTTGCCAATACCTGTTGTTTCTTGTGTTGTTGATGTTAGCCATTCTAACAGGTGTGAGGTGATATCTCATTATTGTTTTGATTTGCATTTCCTGATGATAAGTGATGTTGAGCATCTTTTCATGTGTCTGCTGGCCATCTGTATGTTTTCTTTGGAAAAGGGTCTATTCATGTCCTCTGCCCATTTTTTAATTGGACTATTTGTTTTGAGGGTATTGCCTTTGAAAAGTTCTTTATAGATTTTTAGATACTAACCCTTTATCAGATTTGTCATTTGCAAATATCTTCTCCCATTCTGTAGGTTGCCTTTTAGTTTTATTGATTGTTTCCTTTGCTTTGCAGAAGCTTCTTATTATGAAGTAGTTCCAATAGTGTATTTTTTGTTTCCCTTGCCTCAGGAGACATATCTAGAGAGATGTTGCTATGGCCAATGTCAAGGAAGTTACTGCCTGTGTTCTCTTGTAGGATTTTTATGGTTTCAGGTCTCACATTTTTTTTAAGATTTTTATTTATTCATTTGAGACACAGAGATACAGAGAGAGAGAGAGAGCATGAGCAGGAGGGGAGACAGAGGGAGAGAGAGAAGCAGGCTCCCTGCGGAGCCGGGAGCCCGATGTGGGGCTCGATCCCAGGACCCTGGAATCATGACCTGAGCTGAAGGCAGACGCTCAACCATCTGAGCCACCCAGGCGCCCCTCGGGTCTCACATTTAAGTCCTTAATCCATTTTGAATTTGTTTTTGTGTATGGTGTAAGAAAGTGGTCCAGTTTCATTCTTATGCAGGTAGCTGTCCAGTTTTCCCAACACCATTTGTTAAAGAGACTGTCTTTTTCTGATTGGATATTTTTTTCCTGCTTTGTCAAAGATTAATTGTGGATTCATTTCTGGGTTTTCTATTCTGTTCTATTGATCTGTGTGTCTATTTTTGTGCTGGTACCATCCTGTTTTGATTACTCTATCAAGCATGTTATTTTTAACTTTTATCACATCCCCTTTAAAATGGAAATTATAATAAACCTAGAAAGCTCACCTGGCTTTGACAAGGACACCCTCTGCTCCTAAACAAGTCCACAGGTGACTTCCCTTCTTAATAGGTAGACTTGGGAACACTTTCTAATTATAGCAACTAGTTTTTTTTTTTTTTCTTTTCACTCAGTCACTAGACAGTGAATAAGCATCTTATATCTGTTAGGAATAGAGATTCCGAGATAAAGAAAAGCACCACTTTTCTTTATCTTTTTTTTTCCATGATCCCAGTGTAGCTGGAATCATGGAAGTGCACACAAATCATTACAGTACGGCATCAAAAATGCTATCATAGAAGCATGAACAGCATGCTGTGGGAGCACAAAGAAAGAGCAAGTAGTTCTCCCTGGGGGAATGAGGAACCACATCTCAGGGGAAAAAGAAAAAAACACAGTATTTAACCTGGGCTTTGAAGGATGGGGGGGGGAAGGAGGGGGAAGGACATTCCAGCAAAGGGAACAACATACTCAAATCCCTCAGAAGCATGAAAGAACATGGCCTGTTTGGGGGAACAGCAAGTAGACTAGTGATGTACCAAAGTGTGGGTCATCTGTGTGGTAGGGAATGACACCCAGTTGTAGTGTTATTCAATGAGTGAGCACTGAGAGAACATACTTGCTAGTGATGACAGAAGACAATTGTCTAGGCTAGAAGCCCTGTGATTACAATTCAGAGAATCCAATGCCTCTGGCAGGGACTCGGATCACTGCCCAGCACTGCTACCTGGTATATGAGCCATTATTAGAAGGAGGATGCACATAGGCCTTAAACATTTACTTTGACTCTAAGTGATTTAGAAGCCATTTAATACAGACTTCATTGGACACAGTGAATAGGCACATGCCTGAAGAGGTAAATTGAGTTGTTCATTTAATTTCCATCTTTAATAGAATTTTCCCCTCCTACAACTAACTTGCTCATGTTCATTCCCTCTCTCTCCCTCCCTCTCCCTCCCCCCCGCCCTCACTTTCATTCACACTTGTTTTTATCTGTTCTTTCAACAGTTTGGCCTTCACTAAAAGGTTAGGGAAATGCCCCTTTTACGAAGTTTAGCTTTGAAAAGAAGGTGAACATTCTGTCATCTAAGACTGCACCAGATAATTTTCTAAGTAGAGAAGTCTCCGGGCTTTTGTATCATGAAGTGTTCTGTTAAAGTAAGGAGATCTGGAGAAGGAATTCAATCCTCTAAAGTCATCCTCTTGTCCAGGGGTCATTTTGTACATGTTCCTCTCTGGGCCAAGTTTCTGTAAGTATGCAAGTGTGAGAAGCACACTTGCCTAAACCTAGTTACAGAGGAGCAAAGAGGACCAGCTGCAGAACTAGAGCACAGCAGGAGCTTTTTCCCAAATGCCTTCTAACATTTTCATAAGTGAACATCCTCTGTTTATGCTGCAACCATTATTCTCTTTGACTAGAGGAGTTTCTGGCTGTAATTCTTCCAAAATTACATTAGCGATCACAGGAGAGTCACAGTCTTGACACTGAAGTTTGTACTACCCACGGAACACCCTCTAGCTTCAAAATCAGTTAGGCCTGGAAATTCTGGGACATAGACCAGTCTAATACGCACCTTCCTCTGTGCCTATGCGAGTAGACACAGAGGAAGATGAGGGAGAAGCAAACCAGCCTAGGGAAGTTTCCTGACTGCCAAGGGTAAGTCAGTCTTCCTTATGGAACCTCAAGCTTGGGAGGAAACAGAAATCATCAAGGCCGAACTCCTCATTTCACCAATAGAGAAACTAAGGCTCAGGGAGAGAAAGGGATTCGCCCAGAGTACATCCATGGCAGAGCTGGGGCTTACAGCCTTATCTCCTGACTACAGATTTTGTGTTCTTTCCACTGCTCTAGCTGGAATTGAAACTTGGGCACTGAATAAGCCTGACTTGGAAGCTGCCCAAATCTGAAGGGAGATGGCTTTCCTGTTCAGCCTCTTGAAATTGGCTAATCTAGAAACTGGGCAGATCCAATCTTTTGCTGCTGCTATGCACAGGGAAAATGCTAACGTTCCTTCCTGCCTCTAGGTCTTTAAGGCTACAGGGAGTATCCCTGGGGCAGGAGCTGCACAATGACGCCACTGTTTCATACCAAACACAGATGTGGTTAGACATGGACAACTGGCCTCTTGAATGGCATTGCCATGGGGATTGAGTTTCTGGAACATGAGGCATTATTTATAAGGGAGGGCCTGATAGGTCAGGATTCTCCTGCTTAAGAGGCTGGGGAGCAAGGAGTCAGAGTTGTTAAGGGGGTATTTAAGTGAGACTTAAGAGGGTTACATGTAAAACTAAGACAGTACCGCGCGGGTGGAGATACTGTCGTGGAGTCTGGTCGAAGCCTTCTATACCTGGGATTTCCAAAGATTGTGAGAAAGTAGTGAAGGGAAGAAGACACCCCCCTCCCTGTGGCCACCTGCAGTGCATGAATTGGGCTGCACAGAGCAGAGGAAGTAAACAGGAGCTGCGGGTTTTGGTACAAGACCACAGTTATGACTCAGTCAAATAGCTACATCCTGGTGAGAATGTTGGAAGGACTGGAATATGGAGTAGAAGGGCCAGGATTGTTCTGAAAAGATAGTGAGCAAAAAAAGGGAGGAGGTGGTGGGCCTAATTAATAATACATTGGAGAATAGGGCCTCAGAGGAAAGATTCTGGGAAGCCGGATTATTCAGCCTATAAAAATGGAGGTTGGATAGGTGACTTAATGTCTATGAGCATATGAGGGTTATTATGTGTAGGATGGTAACTATTCTTCTCTAGCTTCACAAAGAATAGAATAGAAGCTTAAATTGCCACAGGAGGGATTTCAGCTAAATATACGGAAGATCTTCCTAACAGTGAGGGGGTGCTAAACACAGGAACATGTTACCAAGGGAGTTTACAGAATTGCCTTTCCCAGAGATCTTTAAAAATAGGGTTTAGAGAGGTCAGCCGAGAAAGCAAAAACCTGCCAACTGCCTCCTCAGCTTTTTCTACTCTCCACCTCCCCTTCTTTCCTTCAATCTCTCTCCCTCCCTCCCCCCCCCCCCCCCCCCCCCCCCACCTCTCATCTCCCAAATTCCTTCCATTCCTCATTCCCGGCTACCACCACCTCTATACCAACCCCTAGTTCCTATACATCCCGACTTCTTTTTTTTTTAATTATTTTTATTTATTTATTTGACACAGAGAGAGACACAGCAAGAGAGGGAACACAAGCAGGGGGAGTGGGAGAGGGAGAAGCAGGCCTCCCGCGGAGCAGGGAGCCCAATGCGGGGCTCGATCCCAGGACCCCGGGATCATGACCTGAGCCGAAGGCAGACACTCAACGACTGAGCCACCCAGGCGCCCCTCATCCCAACTTCTATAGGAAACCTTCCTGGTGTTGATATTATGCCCAGGGTCAGGCTGTCCTCCTAGCTCCCTCTTATCTGCATCAAGTCCTCCAAACTGGGCGGTAAACATGAAAGCCACACTCTTTAACGATAGCCCAATGCTCAATTCAAAAAAGTGACCCACGGGTCCGGTAATTCTAATCTTTTGGACTTGGCTGAAAGGTAACCTCCTTTTTGAAACCTTCTCTGACCTCTTAAGCATTTTGTCCCTACTACTCATATGGCACTTAGAGTCTCCTGTGACTGTGTCTGTTTCCCCAGTAGACTGAGCTCCTTGAGGGTCATTTATTTCTATATCTTCAAACCAGCTCTGGAAGTAATTATTCATGAAAGGGGATAGGGAGAGTGTGTGTGTGTGTGTGTGTGTGTGTGTGTGTGTGTGTGTGTGTGTGTTGTATAATAGAGGTGTTCACCTCTTTAACAGCCAGAATTCTCAAAGGGCTGACTTCGTGTCCTTGGAAATCTGGAGAACTCCTGACAATATGTTTGTTATCAGTCAATGACTACAAATGTAACACTGAATCTTGTCTTTTAGGAAAGAAGGCAGGACCTCCTGGGCCCAATGGCCCTCCGGGACCTCCAGGACCTCCAGGACCCCAGGGACCCCCAGGGATTCCAGGAATTCCTGGAATTCCAGGAACAACTGTGATGGGACCACCTGGCCCTCCAGGTCCACCTGGTCCTCAGGGACCCCCTGGCCTACAGGGACCTTCCGGTGAGTTCCTCTGTCTCTCCACCTGCCCCTAGGCTCCTTGCAAGTACTTGACAAGAGCAGGTGTGGGTGATCCTGAGGGCAGTTTCCGATGGCAGTCATGGCTTTGGTGAGCATTAAGAAAAGCAGGTCTCTAGCTCAGTGGAGAGCTAGACCTTGAACAAGCCAGTAGGGCCTGACCTACTCTAACTTCTTGTGTATACCAACCTGTCAAGGACAGGCCACCTGCTCTTGACCTTTCCATCACAAAGACCTGCCTGACTCTAGGCCTTTCTGTAGTGAGCCAGTAAACTCCCATGAGCCAGAGCCAGAGCCAGAGGCCCCAGAGGGTTTACACTAGATCTCCAGTGGGGGATGGATTTGGTTTGCACTGATTTCCAGCATCTAGCACTGCATGTTTACGTCTGATTGGAAACAGGCTATGGAGAGGAAGGTTGGGGACTGGGAGAAATGACAAGCCTTAGAACAGTCTCATCCCATGAACTCTGAAGTGCCTTTCCCGTAGAGGTAGACAAATGGTCGCTGGTGACCAGGGAGTTGGAAACTTACAAGTCACCGGGGCTGGGGAAGAAGCAAATGCGGTCGCTAAGACTGAGGAGCCAAGTGCCTCATGCCACCACGTTGCACGTTCACATAGCGCTGAATCTGTTTGCATCGTTCCTCTTGGGTCCAGGCGGGCATCCAAAAGGTACAGATGCCAATCCAAACCTGCCTGATTGGAACTGACAGGAGTCAGGCTGCCAGAGCTTAGGTCTGTTGTTATTTCCTCCTCCTGCTCCCTTCTTGGATCTTGGGGCTTCAAGGAAATGGACTCTTTACACAGCTGATTTCTCTAGGTCCAAAAATTCTGTAGCTGGACTCAGATCCTTTGACTCATAGTTCAAATTGGGCTAATCAGCATTACTGTGACCGTAAGAGATGGAGTTAGAGGATGGGTTTGGTGTTTTTTTTTGTATCCCCATCTTTCCACGGAACCTGAGCCCTTGCTGTGTGCAAGAGATATATCGATAAGTGGCCCCTGTTTTCATGGAGTTTGTGTCCCAGGGGAGGAGAGAGATGATCAAAGAAGCAAGATATTTACAAATGGCAATGCTGTCTATGAAGACCATGCAAGAAAGGGAGCGAAAGACTAAAGAAGCAAACGGCACTGTCTCAGGATCCCATAGTGGCAGGAACACACTCTCCGCTATCTCTACGGGGGGCTCGGTGAGGCTCGCCTTGGGGCCCACGTTAGTGAGAGGCCACTGTCCCTGCTGGACGCTGGGCCCACTGAAGAGGCAGGTCAGGGAGGAGTCAGAGAAGGGAAGTAGTTTCCTCTCCCATCCTCCCAGGGCTTGGCTGCCCAGAGCCAGGCTCACCGCCACTCGCTGACTAGCTGAGGAGAGAAAGGGAAGAAGGAGCATGCCCTCTGATTGCCCTGTCCGATTTTGCAGGTGCTGCTGATAAAGCTGGACCTCGAGAAAACCAGGTTGGTTGGGAATTGCTCTCTTCCTGGGGAGGAGGGAAGGCCACCAGGCTAGAACCACCTTCTAGTGGCTCCCGATTAAATTTGCTGGGGCTTTGTTTTGTGAGGATGCCCTAGAGGTCCCGAGGTTGCTCACTCCCATCTCTAGGAATAGAAAAGCTTTGCCTCAGGGCCTGCCTTTAACTCAGTCTTGCCACGGCCATTTTTCCATTTTTCCCCATCGCACGGAAGACAGAAGGTCACCATACCCAAGCTCAGTCGTCCTGTGAAATGAGCTGCCAGTCAGGCCTATCCACCTGAGCCTCCGACTTCGCAACCACACCAGACACCTTGTCGGCACTCAGACCGCCTGGGATCAGGAGCTTGAAAATCAGCCAACCAGCTCCAGGCCAAACCCAGCCTGGGCTTCTGCCTTCAGGGCCTGAAGGGCTCCTCCCTGTCTTGGAGCCTCCTAATCTGTCTGTATTGGCAAATTCTGCGGCCTTGCCTTCTCTCATCTCAGCCTCCCTCCCTCACGACAGCTGTTTGGCCACAGTCATAAATCTACACAGCTGCACAGTGCTCGATGGCTTGCAGGGAATTTTACATCCATCGCCTCATTTGATCTTCAAACATCCCTGTAAGAGAGGCCAGACAGAGATTCTTAAAATCCCCATTTCACAGTCAGGGAAATGAGGCTCCTCTGAGGCACTGCATTCCGCTGAGGTCATGTAGCCAGGAAGTGGCGGAGCTGTAGATCACATCAGCCACCTGCAGAGATGTGGTCGCTGGCATCCCAGGACAGGAGAAAGGGATCCGAGTTGGGAAATGAAAGCGGACTGGAAGTCAGAGGTGGGAACATGGTAACTGGTGGCTGAGTGGGCAGCCATTTCTCTCAGTGACTACTCTCTCTGTCCTTCTCATCCCCCCAGCCAGCTGTGGTGCATCTGCAGGGCCAAGGGTCAGCAATTCAAGTCAAGAATGGTAAGAGTCAAAGTAGGCTCTCTCCCCTAAGAGGAGCTTCTCCATCTTCCTTGGCGGCGGCAGCCTTCATGGAGTCACCAGCCTAGCTCCTCCCGGGCCCCTTGGAGTACCCTGGGCGGTAGGGGGCCATTCGCTGCGCAGTCTGCCCTCTACTGGCTGTCCTGGGTAATTGCTTGCACCTAGACCGGCCGCTACACACAAATTGCATGTAGAATCACTGATGAGGAAGCCGAAAAGGACTTTGAGACATCATGGAATTAGGGATCTCTTGGCAGGTGGAGATTGTATCAGCGTCACCAAGGGGATATGTGTAGTTTGATCAACATTTTCACAATACAAGCTAGAGAAGGTAAAACTACAGAAAATTAATTTCTTGTCTGATGGGTCTCCACAATAAGCGGGTGGAGGAAGCATTTCGGGGCGGGCGGAGGGGGGGGAATGCATGTCAGACTCTCCAGGGAGTATGAGATGCTAATATCTATAAGAAGGGGAAACAGGTTTAAGGGGGTTAAGAAAACTGGCTTAACAATTAGAGAAAGACAATTATATGATCTCACTGATAGGTGGAATTTGAGAAACAAGGCAGAGGATCATGGGGGAAGAGTGGAATAAATGAAACAAGACGAAGCCATAAAAAAATTTTTTTAAAAAGAAAACTGACTTAATGTAATCCCTGCATTTAAAAGATGGGGAACCAGAGTCCCAGCGAGAATGGATAATACCATAAGAAATCATACTGCCTTATATTTGGACTGTCCTTTGGAGTTTTCAACATGCGTTCTTTTGTCTTTCTTTTTTAAAGATTTCATTTATTTGAGAGAGAGAGAGAGAGAGCACGAGCAGGGGGGAGGGGCAGAGAGAGAGGGAGAAGCAGGCTCCCCGCTGAGCAGGGAGCCTGATGCGGGACTCGATCCCAGGACCCTGGGATCATGACCCAAGCCGAAGGCAGACACTTAACCGACTGAACCACCCAAGCACCCCTTGTCTTTCATTTCATGTGATCCTCACAACAACCCTATGATGTAGCTATTAGTTCCTTTTTGAAGAAATAGAAACTGAAGCTCAGAGAAGTTAAATTAACTGGCCCAAGAGCTCAGTTAAGCGCAGGAGCTGGGATTCAAAGCTATGTCTGTCTCTTTCCACGGCACTGGGCTACTTCAGTGATGTGCATACACTCCACTGAAAGATTAGGTTCAATTTCTTCCCTGAAGAGACATGAACATTCATTAAAGAACAGCACTTTGAAATAATGTCCAGTCCCCAGGGTGCACACAGCCTAAAACGCCTGAACCCCCAGGAGCCTCAGGAAGCAGCGAGCCAGCCAAGATGCCAGACGCTTACGGAGCGTGGAGCAGAAGGGAGGGGCTCCGAGTGCAGAAACAGTAGATGAAGTTTAAGAAACCTGATGCATGGGGACAGCTCCTAAGAGCCCAGTCCGTCCCGAACTGGCTGTGCTGAGCTGCCCTAATGATTGGGCTTAGCCACATCCTGGACTGCCACCTGGATGCCTGAAATGTAATGGCCTCCAAAGTAGAAGTTGGAACAGAATAGTAGAAAAAAACCCAAGGCATCCTGCTGGGACCAGGGGCCTTGGGCCCTGGGGCCCTGGATGGGCCATAATCACCCTCTGTCCAGGGAGCAGTGAGACAGGCAGGAAATAGACTTGTCTGGGTGGACGTGTGGCCTCCATGCTTAGTCTATGCCCGAAGCTACGGATTTTGCTCCCACTACCACACAACAAGACTGGTTCCAACCCCTCGGGGCCAATGCTGATCTTTAGTTGCACCAAAAACAGAAGGGAGGGGGACAGAGCAGTCACTTGGAGGGGCTGAGCCAGGGCATCTCTTCCGAACTCCTGTCCCCACCCACTATCACCTCGAGGGACGATGAGCACCTATTCCAGAAGGCCAGTTTCCTCACACCTCCAAGAGGCAGGCCTCCTGAGACTAGCCAAAGATGGACATTCACAACATAATTTCTTGGGTGGAGCATGGAGGGTTTTGAGGGGAGAAGGCCCCCAGGGCTTGGATTCTCTCCTCCAGTGGTAGTAAGGAACATCCCTCTTTCTGCAGGATTGAAAGGGAAGCTTTTCCTCCACCTTCACATACTGGCTCTCACTGTCCAGCAAAGGTGGCAGGACTCCCCCTCTGCCCCCAATGGGGTTGGGCTGACAGATGCTTTACCAGAGGTGCCTCGGCTCCCAGACACCCTCGCCAGCCCCTGGGCTGCTTGGTGGTCTATCCCTCACTCTCGTAAAGATCCCCCTCTCCTATGGGGCCTTAGTACTGGTGACCACTCAATCCAGCTGCCGTGAAGTCTGACTCACCCCCGAACCCTAACGTTCTCTGGATAGACAATTCCTTGGACTGAGTGGTTTCCTGGGGGACGGGGGCCGGGGAGGGGGGAGGCAGGGAAGCCTTCCAGAAAGGAGTGGGCATGAAGGAACTGTAAAAAGGAATCTTGAAAGAAGAACAAAACCCACGAACCTGAGACACAGGGGAGGGATTCAGGAGCTATGGCTAGAGAAATAGAATGGAATAATAAGACCTAGCCTGCCACTCAGTGTCTGAATTTTGCCTGCGCAGGCCCCAGAACAACAATGAAAATAGGGCAGCATGCCCACTCTCTTCTTGCCCTCACCCCCAACTCCAGCTAGGTGTTGGTTAAAGACCCTACCAGATGGAGGGGTCAGGAAAGGAGAGAGGGAGACAGACAATTGGACCCCAGGGGCCTGAGGCAGGCCTGGCAGCTGCTTGACAAACAGAACGCTTTCTCTGCTTCCAAATGCTGTTCTTAAAGCTTGGCCTCTGGGGCTCTCCACTTCACACTGGGATAGGGGTGGGGTGGAGGGGATGCCGCTCGATGTCTCTTGTTTCTATTGCCCAGATTATTCTGACATGTACTGAGTGACTGCCCTTCTCTCATACTGAGATCTTTCAGGTGGAGTGCTCAATGACTGGTCTCGCATCACCATGAACCCCAAGGTGTTTAAGCTACATCCCCGCAGCGGGGAGCTGGAGGTACTGGTGGACGGCACCTACTTCATCTATAGTCAGGTAGAAGTGAGTACGGTCTCAGGCCTAACTCTTCTTATATCCAGAATGCAGATCCGGTGCAGGCCACATAGGGGCACTGTGGAGCCAGCCAAGACCTGCTAACTTCCCGCTTTCTAGGGGACTGGGGTGGGGGCACTACGCTGGGAGGGAGTTGAAAGGAGGAAAGAGAGAAGGGCCTATTTGGGTTGGGGTCCCCCCCACGGCCAGTTATCCTTGAAAAAACAGCACAGGGGCCCCTCCCACACCCTGCCATCTGATCTCCTCCTGCTGGGCCCCAGGCCCCTGTTTCCCCAATGAGCTGTTTGGTTCTACTGCCAAACTCCATCTCTGTGTCAGTATATGACCTTGGAGGGTCGGTTGCAGGGCTGCTTCCCCTGCACGTTAGCTTCATGCTAAATAGTGCTCCTGCAGGCTTTCTCTCCACCTCAAAACCATTTTTGACGGTCTTTCCTTCCTCTTTCTCCCGTTTGCTTGTCCACCTTTCTGTGTGTCTGTCATTCCCTCCTCCATCCTGCCACCATGCTCCCAGCCCTTTTGGCCCTGGGTTTCTGTCCGTGTCCTGCCCCCACGCCTGCTCCCCAGGTCTGCCCATCCACTCCCGCCCCTGTTGTTTGCCTCCACTGGGTTGGCTCCTCAGAGCTAGAGGTTAGACGAGCCCTGAGGTTGGGGCTTCTGTGGGGTGGGCAGCGAGCAGGCGGATGGACAGAAGGACTGCGTAGCTAACAGAAGGGTCTCACGGGAGAGTGGCCAGAGAAGGTGGGTTAACAAGCATTCGCTCAGCCCACCAGGCATCCTGGCCCAGCTTGGGTCCTGACCCAAGAAATCATATGGCACCTGAATACACCACTCCCTCCCAAAGAGCCTATGGAGGAGCAACCTTTCATAAAGTGATTTAGGATGACCTATGGGAGAAGGGGCACATGGGTATAATCTCATTGTCCTATAGACCATTTCTCCTAAGGTCCTTTTTTGGGGGGAGGGGAGAGTAGGGAATCAAAGCTTGGGTGGGGTATTTTCTGGGCCCAGAATAGATTGGAAGTGGCCTCAGGCCTTGAACACCGTGAAAACTGGGAAAATCCCCCTTGAAACCAGGCCACTGAATATGGGTTGGCACCTCCCTCTGGCCACAAAGTCAGGGGCCTGGGTTTTGTCCTTCCAAATTCTTTAGCTTATCTCTGGTGTATAGCACTCCGTCTCTCCAGATGTGTTTCCTTAATCATCAGAGGGCCAAGGGGCACTGCAAAAATCAGGGAGAGAAATTCAGTCACAGGGGAGGGCAAGCTGCAAGCTGAGTGAGCAGCCGGCCCTAAAGAGCTGAAGAAATGGCAAGTTGTTACCGTGCCCTCTCTGGGGAATCAGCAACTTCCAAGGTCAGCCACAGATAGTCCTTGGGGCACGGCACGGGAAGTCAATTTGTATCCATTTGTCTGTAGCACTGACTGAGCCCCTACTGTGTGCAGAGAGCACCGTGCCTCTTGCCAGGGCTGGGCCGAGCAGGGCGGAAGGCAGGGGAGGGGCTGGGAGAGCTACCGGAGGGAGAAAGGCCTGGTTCCTGCCCTCACAGAGCTGACAACCGGCGTGCTATTGGAAAGAGATTTGCTCAGCCCCCTGAGCCCCACGGAGTGGGGGAAGCGCAGCGGATCAGCCCATCATCTTGCCTTTCCTGTTGACCAACTCACACGCCCTCAGGTGGCACTGCCCCCCTTCACAAGGTGTGCAGGCAGCTCGTCTGAGAAGGTCCTGTCTGTCCATCGCAGGGAAGGGCCCCACCCTCCCCTTCCTCTCTCCCCCAATCCCTTCTTGTTGCCTCTCACCCCAGGTCTATTACATCAACTTCACCGACTTTGCCAGCTACGAGGTGGTGGTGGACGAGAAGCCCTTCCTGCAGTGTACCCGCAGCATCGAGACGGGCAAGACCAACTACAACACGTGCTACACCGCGGGGGTCTGCCTGCTCAAAGCCCGGCAGAAGATTGCCGTGAAGATGGTGCATGCCGACATCTCTATCAATATGAGCAAGCACACCACCTTCTTTGGGGCCATCAGGCTGGGCGAGGCCCCTGCGTCCTAGATTCCCTCCCCCTGCCCCTTTTCTGTCCCTGCCCGCGCCCCTGCCCCAGGGTTGGGAGCCGGGACTCCCAGAACCTCTCAGTGCTGCTGTGGAGTGAGGTGCTATGGGTGTCGCAGCCACAGAGATCAATATCACGGGGCTATTTATTCATCAGGATGATGAGGCCCGCTTGGCTTTCCAGAATGACCTTGAGTTCACAGGATGTTTGATGGAGCCCCAGAGTTTGCAGGAAGGAGGACCTTCTTCCTTGGTTCCGTGTGTCAACTGGCTTATGGCTCAACGCTTCAACCTCAAGGTCCCTGTTGTCAGAGTGATTGTTTCTTGCACTAACATGGGGTTTCCGGGGCAGCAGGCAAGAGAAAGCAAAGGTGGACTCCAGACCGTGGGGGCAAGCCTCTCACCCTTAGGGGCTGCCGTTCCTCTCTTGGGTAGAGCTGGGGGGCAAGGGTGGGGCGGGAGGGGAGTGGTGAAGCCTACGCAGAGGGGTGGGGAGGGGAAAGGCGGGTGCTGGTGGCAGAGACCCAGGGAGAAACCTGCCAAGCAGGCATCCTCAGTAGTGGAAGGCTTCTTGCTGCCCTGCGCTGCAGCCTGCCGGAGGGTCGGGGCCAGGGGGTGCTCTTCCCCCTGGGGCTGAGAGCCAACTCGCGGCAGCTTGCTGGGCTTTGGGGGACAGGAGGTTTGCCCTTCTTGGAGCAGTGGCAGGGAATGGCCACGCCTCCGCCTGCCCAAGAACCTGAAGGCATACTTGGGGCCACGTGCCTTTCACTTTGTTTACAGCCATGTTCCACGCTCAGAAAAATCTCTGGGTTCCCTTCCAGTTGCCCCCTTTCCCAGCCTGACCAGAACTCCTGTCTTCTTTCGCCACAGAGCCTACCTCTGTCTAAGACAGGTGCCTTACCTGGGACCTGTGCTTATGTGAGTCTGGGATACTCTTTCGATGACCTGGGCGCAAAGAGATTTTTCCATTTATTAAGCAACACAAATATTCATCTAGTCGAGTTGTGTCTGGGGGCAAAGGGTTGGACTGGATGACCTCCAGGAGTCCCTTCAAATTCGAATATTTAGGCAGCTTCCACGATAGCCTACGAAAATTCCCAAACCCCAGCCTGCCCCCGGGGCATTAGCAAGGCAGAACTTTTCTGCCTGACCCCAAAAGGGCAAGAAGTGGGATAGGGCGGGGGGTTTTTTTCCTCAAGTTTGCTGTGACCCAAGGGGTCATTAGCCTAGGCCCTATCCAAAAGGACAGCAGCCGATGCCCTACTGACCCACCTTTCTTCACTCTCGCTTCAGAAAGCCATAGCGGAGTCACCAGAGATCCCAGTGCTGATTGCCTGAATCCAGGCTCAAGAGAAGCCAGCAGCTAGGCGTCGGGCCAGGCTCTGCCCTGTAGCCAGGTCCAAAAACACCTTACCCACCACACCCCCCCCGACCCCAAGTTCCCCACTGGATCATATAGTGGGACCATTCAAGGGCCTTATCTCTCACTGCCAGGGGCCAGCCTGGTTTCTGGATGCTGGGTCCAGCCCAAAGCTGGGGAAGGCCAACGTTGTACAGTGTGCTACTGTCACTCCCGAAGTGAGTTTCCTTTGGAGGAGATGGTTTAAGTCCCCTCGGGCAGCTGAAATCCACCAAGAACAGGTATTCATTTCTCCACTGTACCTTCCCTTTCCAAACAACTGTAATGCTCGGCCCTTGGTGGGTTTTGGGCCAACAGGGGTGGGTTATGCCGCCATCATCTGGCTGCTGATGACAGCCTTGCGACCCCAGGTGGGGTGAACTTGAGGCATGTGTCTGGCCCAGGCTTCTGGAAAGTGCCTTAGATAGTCCTCGGTTGTAGCGAGAACTGAAGGGATCCTCTCCTTCAGGTTTGGAAGGTACTTTCTCTCTCATTATCTCCTTTGAGGATGCTATGAACCCCATTGTGTAGACAAGGCTCTGAGAGGTGAAGTGCTTTGCCCAGGATCCCAACCAGTTTAAGCCACAGGCCTGGGGCTTTGGCCAGGTCTGCCTCCGAAGCCATTCCATTATGCTGCAGCATTGTGTTGAATGTGCGGTCTAGAGAGAACCAATAAAAATAGGAATAAGGACCCCAAACCCTTCAGCATCCCGGAGAGAAACCCAGACACATGCGTTTTTGTTCCTTGATGGTAATTCCTTGATGTTCTTTTGGCTGCTGGGGGCTTTGTGGCAAAAAGAGTAGGGCATTTCTTTGGGAAACAGCTCCTGTGGTCAGAATTGTCTTGGCACCACGTCTAAGCAGCAGGCCTCCAGTACCCACAGAACTGTACCCCTTATGCTCTCCCACCCCACCCCCCCGTCGTGTACGGAGCCCCTGCTGCGGGCAAGAGCCTCCGCCGGTTACCCTACAGACAGATCACGGGAGCTGGTCCACTTCCCACAGCTACTAAGTGACCCCTTGGCTCTTTCTACCATCCCACGGAGAGCCTTGTTCTGCCAGGATGTCTCCTGATGGAGGAAAGGCCCAAGAGAGAGGCCTAAAGGACATTCTGACACCCATCCTGAGGTCCAGCTATGGAGGGGATTATGGGGGGGCTAGGTTTCACAGAGGACCCTGTATTCATTGTGACCCCTCAAAAGGAGCTAGAGGGAAGGAGGCGAGGAAGGAAGCAACAGACAGCTGGGGTGAAGCAATTTACTAGCGAGAGGATGTGGGAATAGATACACGGTCTGGAATGGCGCTGCCGTGAGTTCACCAGAGGGCCGGGGCTAGCGTGGAGAATGAGATGAGGACATCTGTGAGCAAGCAGATGGCAGAGGTTTGAAGGAGAGTGGCATGGCAGGGGCCTTGGCCAGCTGCTTGGGCTTCAACAGCCGAGGCCAGCGTACAAGGCATTTGTTGGGGGCTGCTCAGCTCCTGGTTCCTTGGGAAATGTCATCTTTGCCTTCTGTCCCCACTCATCCATCCTGAGCCAAATTCCTTTTGCCTAAGCAAGAAAGGGCTAGGAACCCTGGAGGCAAACGGAGACTTGGATCCCCGGGCAAGTACGTATGTTTTATGTAACTTCCGGTGGATGCAAATAGAGTCAGGGACCTTCAGAGCAAGACCCAGAGGCCCAGAGATGGAAGGTGACCTGGCCAAGGTGAACGAGCCCTGACCTGCAGACTCAAAGGAGTGAGGGGGTGGAGCGGTCTCTGTCCCGCACAGACCCCTCCTTTCTTCTACCCCCAAACTCAAGGCTGGAAGTGCTTGGCCCCCTTCAGGAGCCCCGCCAGGCAGGGGAAAGAGTTGCTGCAGCCATCAGAACTCTCTCCCGCCCCGAGGCATTCTCCCTGCCCCGGTCTCTGGACTGGAAGTCTCTGGGGGCTGGCCCGATACCAGGAAGTCCCGAGGCTACCCAGCACTGCCTCAGCCTCCCTCCCTGCCCACAGAGAGGCTCCCCTAGGCCGCAGTGAGCACAAAGAAGGAAGCAGATTGTTTCTTTTAACTCCTGTCGGGGCTCTCTCCAAGGGGACTCGGGATGTGGCATTTCTTGATTCAAAAAACTTTCACCTGGGGTGGGGGGGGGTGGCTTTGTGGTGAGAATGGCCTGGAGCAGGCCCCGTGCTGCTTTGGGGGGTCGGCATCCAGTGTGAGATACTATGTATATAAACTATATATAATGTATATAAACTGGGATGTAAGTTTGTGTAAATTAATGGTTCGTTCTTTGCAAATAAAGCTTTTTTTCCTCCCCCCTATTCTCGAAATCGACTTAAGCACTTCCTACGTGCCAGGTGCTTCTTGGCAAGTGTGGCCACACGTGAGCTAGGGGAAGGGCCAAGGCACCCATCTCAGAGGGGGCAACCAAAGGAAGGAGGTCTGAAGTTCCTGTCAGAACCTCCCACATCCTGTCTGTGCCCCAGACCACACACGCCCCCATCCCTGTCACCTTAGGTCTTTTCCTGTCACTGCCTGTCCAGTAAGCTAGAGGGCCTGCAGGAAAGAATTGCTGTCCCGAGCCAGAGACACAGCATGGAGGTTCCCTCAGCCTGACACTGCAGAATCCATAACAGACGTTTCAGGCCTGAGCCCCTAACAGCTTGGGAAGATGCAGCCTCCAGCTCCCCATGATGTCTCATCCCATTTTGCGGATGAGGAGACCAATGCTCGGGAAGTTTAAGCGGCTCACCCAAGGTCACCCAACTATAGAAAGGCTACTTCAACGTTCAAAGAGCTGCTGACAAGATCTTACACCGTACACTTTCTTTTAAACATAGAGATGCCGTGAAATTGAGGACAGAGTCTGCTCAAGGATAGGAAGTGGGCAAAGTGATTGGAGGAGGAGAATTTGGGGTAGCTGTCCAATGTACAAAGGTCAATCACATTCAGTATCACTGGCCTTCCCAGTAGCCTCTGAGGTAATCAGGGGAGGGATTCTGGGTCCCGTGTTACAGGTGAGGAAGCTCAGGCTCAGAGATGACAGACTGTCCCATGTCACATGGCTTGAAGGCGGTGGAGCCTGAACTCCCAAGCGCACTGTCTCTCAAGGCATCCAGTTCCACAGGAGCCTCGATGCCAGGAGATGGGGCTGCTTGAAAGAAGCAAAGCCATGAACAGGGATCCTAGGCCCTTAAAAGCAAAGAGTTGGACCACAAGCAGTATCAGAAGAGGAGCTATATTATTTTCTTTATTTCCTGAGGGAGACTTCAGGATACCTCTCACCTAGGGCTTTCCCTGCCTTTTGGGGCTGTTTCCCCTGTAGCCCCAAGGTAAAGGCAGAGAAGAGCTGGAAGGCAGTGAGAGATGAAGGAAGAAGAGGGGCCTGGAGGACAGCCTCATATTGAGGACTTGCCAAATCAGGAGCAGGAGGCCCACATGTGACACTAGTCCTCCTGTTTCACAGGTTCTACACCTTCCGGCCAGGCCGAGAAGCTGCTGGTGATGTCTGTCAAGTGATCACCAGTTCTTGGGTCTCTGAGATGCCATACTTGGTCTTATGCTGGTCATAGAGTTTGCACAGGGCGTCGATATAGAGTGCGTGGTACCTAGCCACCGTCTCCTGGCTCGGGTTCTCAATCTTAGGCAGTGGTAGTGGCTTCCTGACTGCCCGGGGAAACAGAAGGAGAGGGGGAAAGCATCAGAATAGCTCACTCCTCCGAATGGGCCTCGACCCTCAAGCCCAGGGTCTCCCCGCCCTTATCCCCACCATGCCCCTCATCCTAGTCCACCTCTCTGCCTCTGGACATGGCTGGAGCCAAGGTCCAGCCCCAGAACTGGATCCCATATCCTAGAGATGGCTCCTAGGGGACGGGCTCACTCACCAACGGCGGTTACAGGCCGGGCATAGGGCAGTAGGCCCCAGGAGTTCTCCGTGAAGCCACGCCCATAGAAAGCACAAGGGTAGATGTGTATCATACGCTGCATCCACTTCTGGAAGCGATTCACCAAGCCCCCAGGAGTGAAAATGTACTGATCATAGAGGTCTGTCTCCCCAAAGGCATAGGCAGGGATTAGAGGAACTCAGCAGAGGAAAGGCATATCCTTCGATGGCCAGATGTGCTGACTACCAGCGGCCCTTGGGTCTGCCTCTAGGCTTCTCGGCCCGTGACTTAGCTGGGCCTAGATCCGGGCTAAGTGTGAGGGCCCCACTGTCTACCCCAGGCTGCCTGTGGAGGCAAAGTAGCAGCAAGCTAAAGGAAGCAAGTCCCAGACCCTCCTGTGAACCCAGGGGTCTGAAACACTGGCAGAGAAGACCCAAGGGCCATTTCATTCCGTTTTCTTCCCCTTTATCTCCACAGCAGTTTTGGTTCTCTCTGACATGAGCTTGCAGCCAGTGGCCTTTTATAGAGGGACTGGCCCAGACAAGACACTAGGGTGAGGGAGAAGAGCCGAGGGCTGGCCCTCTAGCCTCTCCTCATAAGGAAAAATGCCCCGAGGACCCGGCCCAATCTCTACTCCAGCACAGAAGCAGTTTTCCACCTCCCTTTTTAGGTATCATTTCCTCAAAATCCCTTACTCCTTCCGTGCTGGACTTTCGGAGCCCCTCTCCCCATTCTGGACCAGAGCTGTCCTTACCCATGACGAAGGGCCATGCGTACAAAGCCAGTCCGATTCTTCAAGACCAGGGTGGTAGAGCCTGGCAAGCCGTATCTGCACTCAGCCAGGCCACCAACCACCACAACCAGCATGTTGCCTGTGCCTTTATGTGTGAGCACAAAATCCATGGAGGCTTGACTCACAGAGCAGGCCCCTGGTTGGGGCGGGGGGCAGGGGGCAGAAAAACACTAAAAGCTCATTGGCCACTTCCCAAACCTCCTAACTTTCCTCCCTACCGCTTCAAAGGAGGGGAGAGCCTCATGTCAGGCGGGTGAGCCTAAGGTAGCTTTCTAAGACCAGACAGGACCACCGAGTTGGCCTTGCTCTCTCCCATTCCCCCAAAACTTCTCCCTCGGGGAGCCATGTTTCCTTTGGCTTTATGTCTTAGGGGCCAACTCACCTGAAGACATGACATAATCTCTGAGAAGCGGCACCCAGAATAAGACTCCCAGTGTGAGCATATAAGGAGTGATACCAGGAAAGATCTTGGAGAAGCCTGAGGTGTCTGTGGCAAAGTGGCCAAAGCATGAGTGGGAAAAAAGCCCATGAGGGTGGCACACAAGGATGTAGTTGTGGTTGGGGGAGATATCATGAGTCTTCAAAAGCTGTGGAGGAGAGTGGAGTCAGGACAGGTACAGGCAAAGAGGAGTACTCCTCTTCGAGCCAGAGACCAGAAAGGAAAAGGGCTGCTATGTCCTGCGAGGCAGTTGGGTACCACACAACAACAGGGAGCATCATTCACATGGGTCTCGATGGGAATGGAATGACGCCCCCAACCTCCACCCTGGCCCAACTGCTGGCACCAGGGTTGGGGCTGGGCCCAGGACCCCAGTAGGGGGACCTGGGCCTACTCACCTTGAGAGGAAAGTAATCACAGTAGTGTTTCCATATGCACCATCTCCTCATACAGGCTAACCAGCGGCCACCTGAAAACAGAGCCAAGGTAGCCACGTTTTGCCCACCCCCACCATCTTCTTCAGAGCCCCTTTGGGCCAGCCACAGGGTGGCCCCTCACCGCCTGCTATTGCCTGGCCTTGGAAGTGACAACCGGGATGAGCGATGTCACATCAGGGCCAATTTGGGACAGGCCTAGCTTGCTGCTTTACTTAGCTGCTTTTCCCCTCACCCACTCCAGTTCTGATCTGGGCCTTTGCAACATTTTGAAAAGGCCCCTTCCCTCAGCTTCTCTAACCCAGGGAGGGAGGGACAGGCTAAAGGGCTGCCTGGGAATTGCCCAGAGCCTCTCAGGACTATCAGAATAAGAGAGAGAAGAGCATGTGGCCGGTCACAGCACAGCCCCAGAGGGGCCCTTACCTTGCTGGGGGGGGGGGGTCTTCCAGTCGAAAGCCAGCCAGGTGAGAATGAGCACAGTGACCGGCCAGTAGGGCGTGAACAGCACCAGGTAGAGGTTGACAAAGCCTGCGGTGACTCCTGGAGGGAGCCCCGCCCACAGTCAATGAATTGTGAACAGTCCTCCATACTTGCCCTCCCTCTGGGGGCTCTCCACCCCAAGGTTACACACACTCTCACTGAACACTCTCGCTTCGTCACCCTAGCACCTGTCCCCAGCCCTCCATCTCCTCTCTGTCCTGGGGGCCCTGTTTCCGATCTGGAAGGCAGCTGTGCCCCATGCAGTAAGCCCTCTGCTCCCCAGGACCTGCTCTGACCCTGTTCTGGGCTGTGCTCCATGGCAGGGAGCCACCGATGGGCCGCTCCAATCTAACCATCGGAGGCTGGGAGTCCGGGAAGGACGGAGCCAGGAACGGTTTTCCTCCACCTCACATTTTCTTCTCCAGATCTCTGCGAGGCATCAGTGGAAGGAATACCAGAGAAAGAGAAGACCCAACTTCTGCCAGGCTGGGAGCGCACAAGTTGGCAATTGAGAGACAAAGGACAATGCAAGCTGGGACCCAATAAGGTACTGGGCTGTGTTAGGCTCCGGTAAGACAGGAGCACTGTAGGGTAGAGTAGTTAGGATGGACTTCATGGAGACGAGTCCTCGGGAGCCACACCCACTCAGAATTATGACCGGACTCCGTTTTTATTTATTTTTTTATTTTTTTAAAGATTTTATTTATTTATTTGAGAATGAGAGAGAGAGAGAGAGAGAGAGAGAGAGAGAGCACATGAGAGGGGGGAGGGTCAGAGGGAGAAGCAGACTCCCTGCCGAGCAGGGAGCCCGATGCGGAACTCGATCCAGGGACTCCAGGATCATGACCTGAGCCGAAGGCAGTCGCCCAACAACTGAGCCACCCAGGCGCCCCCGGACTCCGTTTTTAAAACAGCTGTGAATAAGACCGCGTGAGAGAAAGTGGATAAAAGCAAAGGCTAGAAAAGACAGGACACACTTCTAATTGAGCATGGCAGACTAGACACAGTTTTTGTTTTTGTTTTTTTATCTTGACTGCTTGCCAAGGCTCATGAAAATTACCCTAAGACTGTTTTATTATTTTTTTAATTTTTTATTATGTTAATCACCATACATTACATCCTTAGTTTTTGATGTAGTGTTCCATGATCCATTGTTTGCGTATAACACCCAGTGCTCCATGCAGAATGTGCCCTCTTTAATACCCATCACCAGGCTAACCCATCCTCCCACCTCCTCCCCTCTAGAACCCTCAGTTTGTTTTTCAGAGTCCATAGTCCCTCATGGTTCGGCTCCCCCTCCGATTTCCCCCCTTTCATTCTTCCCCTCCTGCTATCTTCTTCTTTTCTTTTTAGCATATACTGTATTATTTGTTTCAGAGGTACAGATCTGTGATTCAACAGTCTTGCGCAATTCACAGCACTCACTATGGTGAGCACATACCCTCCCCAAAGTCTGTCACCCAGCCACCCCCCCCCCCCCCCCCCCCCCCCCCCCCGCAAAACACACGTTTTTTTCTTAGATTAAAAATTCCTCATATCAGTGAGGTCATATGATACATGTCTTTCTCTGATTGACTTATTTCACTCAGCATAACACCCTCCAGTTCCATCCATGTCGTTGCAAATGGCAAGATCTCGTTCCTTTTGATGGCTGCATAATATTCCATTGTGTATATACACCACATCTTCTTTATCCATTCATCTGTCAATGGACATCTTGGCTCTTTCCACAGTTTGGCTATTGTGGACAGTGCTGCTATAAACATCAACCCTAAGGGTGTTTTAAAAGACACAGCTCTGCAATGAGAAAAGGAATTCGAGAGATACCAACAACAGTGGATGAGAGACACCAGCAAAACGTCTGCATGCTGGAAAGTAGATGAAGGAGGGAGTAACTGAGTTCAAACAAACAAAATTGAAATCTGGTCACCCGCCAGGGGAATGGCCACAAGAGCAAAGCCTGTTTGTGCTGGAGAATCTGGGAAAGACTCAGAATCTCGAGCCAGCAGGTGTGACACAAAAGCAGTGTGAGGCACAGGGCTTGACTTTCAGTCTACCAAAGAGGTAGTTAGGGCTCCAGGTCCCCTTCCCTCCCCTACACAGTTGGACAATGGGAGGACTACTCTCTGCAAAATGGACCCAGAGAGACTCTAGCCTCAGACACTTAACACTAGACACAGACAGCTAAGATGCTCGGTATGCAGCCAAATTATTAATCAAGCATGAAAGGAGAATAAAGACGATCTCAGACATACGGTCTCAGATGGTTTGTCTCCCATGTCTCTTTCTCAGGAAACTACTGGAGGATGTGCTCCATCAAGATAAGGGAGTCAACCAAGACAGAGGAAGGCATGGGATCCAGGAGGAGCAAAAAGAGCCAACGAAGGAAGGAAGTGACCAGGGCCAGGGCTAGGGTGAAGCAAGCCAGGTGCCTAGGACACAAAATTTAAGAAAACACTCCCGGGATCAAGCAAGTACTGATGCAACACTTGCACAACCTGGAGAGTGAGCACCTTCTTAAACTGTGCACCCATGATGCCTCAGGGGCCTGGAAGGGAGAGCCATGCATAAGAAGACCATGTTGCGTAACAGGAGGATGCTGGGCTCCAGTAGCCATGCCCTCCAGAAAATAAACAGCGGGGGAGGACCTATAGGTTCCTGATGTGTTCACACATACAGAGAGGTTACTGTGTCTGTGGAGAGTTTGAAGATGAATTCGTAGTCAATAGCTATCTAATAGATAACAAAAAAAATTTAAAACGAGGGGACTATGAGTTCCAGAGAAAACAGAAAGTTGCAACAAGCGAGGAAGCATGCTCTCAGTACACCAAATGGCTCTGCTAGGGATGTTCCTAGTCATAGGCATTGAACCAAAACCTGTGCTATCACAGTCTTGAGAGCATGGAGGAAGAGGAAAGATCCAGCAACAGTGTGTAGAGCCAAATTCTCATCTTCCATACCAGGAAGTCAGTGACAACGTCTAAGTTGTTCAGTCAGAAATACTATAGTAATCTGTAGGAAATGTTAAGCAGTAAAATGTAGACCCCTGGAGATGAATACCAGAAGAAAGAGCTAACAAAGTTGAAAGAGGCTGCCTCTAGGGAACAGATCTAAGACCAGCCATTTTAGCCTTTCGATGTGCTCCTTATAAGACTATTGGACTTTTTTGAGAAAAAAAGAGAGGCATGGGTCTAGTCCAGAAGAGACCTCCCTGTTTCCCCGAGGCTTCGCTCAACCCAGACAGTGTTGGGGACATCTTGCGAGGCCGTGTGGCCTCAGGCGGAGTGCCTGGGCAGTGAGATGAGGCCCGGATCCGCCATTTCCCATGGGTGTGAGCTCAGACAAGTCGCTGAACTTCATATCTGCCAACTGGGATTCACACTGTCAATATCTGTCTGCCTTCTCTTCCTCACAGACTTAGCGTGAGGGTCTCCCCTCTAGGCCTTCAGGGCCCAAAGAGATAGGATTCCACGCACAAGGTGAAGAGCTGGGAAGGCTCCAAGGCACCATTTGCTCCACCCGGCCCGCGTGAGCTGGCAAGAGGAGGGGGGCACTGGAACCCCCATCTCCTGAGGCCCAGGCCTAGAGCCCTTCTGCCTGCTCCACAGTACCTCTCTGTACGCCCCACAGTCGGACTCTAATGAAGGGCTCCCTGGGACGGTTTTCTCCCTGTACTCCTGCTCCTTCTGGCCACTACCCTCCTTCAGCCTCCTCTGCCAGCTCACATCAGGCCCTAAGCCCTCCGTCTTGCCTCTTCCGTTTCTCTCACTCATGTCTTCTGATCATCAAGCTGTATTAATTCTATTCCAATTTTTCCAATCTCCCCTTTTCTCCCCTCTTGTCTGCATTCCAGTTACTACTGGTCTGGTCCAAATCACTTCTCTCACCCGGATGGTTGCAATGGCCTCTTCCTATAACCAGTGCGCTATACAGAGCGAGAGTGATCTCTTGAAAACTCAAACCTGAAGCTGTCGCCCTGTGCCAAACCCTATCACAGCTCCTCATGGCCCTCAGGAAAAAGTCCAACCTCTTGTCCTTAGTTGACAGTGCCCTGCACAATTGTCCCCTGTCTGCTGCTCCAGCGTCCTCTTTCTTCTGTCTCCCATTCATTTATTCGATGAGTGTTGAGCATCAGTTCTGGACCTCTTGCCCTCATCCCACTTAGCCACTGGCAGCTCCTTGAATGCTTTATACTCTCCCTCCTCCTAGCCTTGTCTCGGGTTACCCACTCTCTGACCTGAACACTCCTCCTTCCTCACCTACTTCCTATGTGCCCTTCAAGAGTCAACTCATTCGGGAGAAAAACAGGCAAAGGTCAAGAATGGGCAGTTAACAGAAATTTAAAATGAGGCAATTACAAATTAGAGCATGCCTCTGGCTTAGCATGTGCTCCAGGGACATGTCCAGACCCAGCCTCGAGGATCAGCAGTGAATGAGCTGATGCAAGATTCATGGGCTGGAATCGGGTCCTTGTGGGCTCAACTCCCAGGCCAGCTCCTCTGCTTCCTCAACTGTGTGATCTTGGACAGACCATTTAACGCCTCATGCGCCTCAGCGCCCTCATCTGTACAAATGGAGTTATTAGCCGCACAAGGGGCTCAGAACAGTGCCTGACATGAGAAAAGGGTGCAATTAATGTTAGCTAATATTATGAGTGTTCGTGCTTATTATGTGTGTGTAGCTATTAGTATATATTATTATGCATAATGATAGCTTCTACCTCATAAGGCTGGCAGGAGCCTACAAGGAAATAATAGGTGTGAAAATACCTGGTACAAAGTACCTAATACATATGAATTCCTTTCTGCTGGTCTCTTCCAGCTCTGACTGCTAATCATTCCTAGGTTAACACTGCTCTTTTCAGCACAGAGGGGTCCTGCTGCCCATTCCAGGCAGGTCTCTGAGCCTCCCATTCCCTGTCCTCTAGCCCACTCTCCCTATTCATTGGCAAGCTCCAGACTCCCAAGACCTACCTGCATTCTTTCTTCCCAGATATCTTTTTTTTTGCATTTTTTTATTTTATTATGTTATGTTAATCACCATACATTACATCATTAGTTTTTTGTTTGTTTGTTTGTTTTGTTTTGTTTTGTTTTGTTTTGGTGTAGTGTTCCATGATTCATTGTTTGCATATAACACCCAGTGCTCCATGCAGTACGTGCCCTCCTTAATACCCATCACCGGGCTAACCCATCCCCCCACCCCCCTCCCTTCTAGTTAAGATATCCCTTCCCAGATATCTTAACAAGGTCATTTGGTTCGTACCCTTGCCTCCAGTTTGTCCTCACCTAGGACCACCTGACAAATGAGAATTTTTTTTTCCAGCCTCCGCCCCCCCCACACACACAAAGGGCTGCTTTGCTTCAGCACCCAGAACACAGCGTCCAGTGGATATGTAACTTCCACAAAGTATTTGTGGTGTAGACAGTGGGAGAAAGTGGATGAACTGCTCTGGGCAATGGGCTTTCAGAGCCTCCGGCTGCCACCAGGCAGCTCTCCCCCATGGATGGCCTGTTCAAGTGCATGAGGTTGTAGCTAAGTCCTTTTCCTTGGGTATCCTCAATGGAACTGCTCCCCATCTTCCCCAAACATGCCCTGCATGCCCCAGTGTAGACCCAGGAGGGCTCACCATACACATTTGCATCAAGGCTTACTTGCACACACTCAGATGCACCCCTGCTAGGCACATGCCCATATGTGCACACACACATACCCTCGTGTACTACACTCAGAGATTCATGAGTACCATTCCCAGGCAAGTCAGGTGAGAGGCTGAGGTGACCAGTCATCAGGATTTGCCTGGGACAACCCAGGTTTTGGCATTCAAAACCTTGCTCAACCTTAAAACCCCTCAGTCCCAGGCATACCAGGGCAGGTGGTCACCCTACGGAAGGCTGAAGACTCACCCATAATAAAGGCACTCAAGACCCACTGGAAAAGAGCAAAAACCTCCAGGGCAATCTTAAGGTCCTTCTTGGAGGGCAAGAGCATCACGCTCAGGGTCTCAGGGTCTCCAGGTAAGTGCTACTCCTTTGGCTTCCCAGCCCCTATTGCTCAGGAGCCTTTGAGGTTTCCTCTCTTCATGCTTTCTTCTCCAGCCCCCAGTTAGTCTCCACCCCCCACCCCCGCCCCTGCACTTGATGGCAGGGACACACGCCGCCTCTGCTTGCCCAGCTCCTTCCAGCTGTCTACTCACCTGCACTTTTTCCCACTTAGGTGCAGCCTGGGCCGAGATTGTGACACCCCCTGGCACACATGTGTAGAGAAACGTGAATGAAGCTCTGGTGTGGGAAGTGAGTGGGAAGGGCTTGGGGTTGACGAGGGATCTCCAGAGCCAGAGTGGATGGGGGAGAGAGGTGGACAACGAGGAGCCCAGGGCGCCCTACCACCAAGTGGCCTGCCTTTCTGTTTATGAGGCCCAGCTGTGTGGGGGGGTCTCCCAATGACAATTCGATTCCAGGGGAGGAGAGAGGAGGCCAGAGGCCATGCCTAGAAATACCTTTGGTCATTTGGTCAGTTGCAGAGAACTCATTTCTCCCCGTGAACAGACATCAGATATAGGGCTACGAGCGTAGGGTAGGTGCTGCATAATTTTTTGTTGTTGAATGAATAAATAAATGTGAGTACCTATCAAATTATTCTGCATACTTGAAATTCCAGAACAGGCAAAAAAAATGATCTATTGTGAAAAAATCAGAGTGACGGTTGCCCGTGCTAACGAATTGACTAGGAAGGGGCATGATGGAAATTTGGGGGGTGACAACGATGTTCTCCATCTTGACAGAGCTTTGAGTTACACAGGTCAAAAACTCATTTGTCAAGGCTCAGCAAGAGTATACTTAAGATGTGCGCATTTCTCTACATGTCAATTTTACCTAAAAAGCAAACAAATATGGAATTCTCCTTAATGCTGAAGTATTTAGGGGAAAAGGATGCTGATGGCTACAATTTACTCTGACATGCATAAAAGATGTATTGATGGAGGGACAGAGAAATATATGGATAGATAGATGTACAATAAATCAAATGTAGCAAAACATTTGATGTTTTGGGTGTCCACTGGTCAATTCTTTCAACTATTCTGTAGGTTGGAAATATTTTTAAAATAGAATTTGGCCAAAAAACGTGCCTCAAAGTCAATATTAAAACTTAATTTAAGGGGCACCTGGGTGGCTCAGTCGGTTAGGCATCTGCCTTTGGCTCGGGTCATGATCCCGGGGTCCTGGGATCGAGTCCCGCATCAGGTTCCTTGCTTGGCAGGGAGCCTGCTTCTCCCTCTTCCTCTGCCTGCCACTCCCCCTACTTGTGCTCCCTTTCTCTCCCCCACCTCCCTGACAAATAAATAAGGAAAAAAAAAAACCCTTAATTTTAAAAATGTGATTAGTCCATGCCTGCCCATGTGTACATGTGGCTTTTGCATGTGCATATATAGGTACAAAGGGAAAAATGTCTAGCTATCAACTTACAGTTATAGTTCCACATCAGTAAGCAGCATCTCCAAGCATGTGTCTATGTGCTCTGGGCATGTGTGAGTCTGAAAGCATCTAAGTCTAGCCAGGTGTGTGCTGTGAGTCAAGTGGATGAAACTGTGAAAGACTGGGAGGGTTTCCTGAGGCAACATATAATTATTTAAGGCATAGGATATGCCAGGGACTGCTCTAGGCAGCTGAGTTAGATCAGTGAGCAAAACACATTTTAAAAATTCATGCTTTTGCAAAGTTTACATTCTGCTAAGCAAAGACAGATGATAGAAATTAATTAATTAACTAATTCTATCGTGTGTTATAAGGTAGTAAGTGCTATGAGAAAAAGAAAAAGAGCTTGAGCAGAGTAAGAAGGATCCAGAGTGCCAGTGGGGGCGAGGAGGAATTAGGCAGGAAGAGCAGGCTTTACAGTTTTAAAAGGGAATGCCACACAGAAAAGGTGGCATTTGGGCAAAGGCTTGAAAGAGGTGAGGAAGTGAGCCATGTGGATGTCTGAACTGAGAATGCTCCATGCAGAGGGCACAGCCAGGGCACAGACCCTAAGGTGGGGTGTGTCTGACAGATTTTGAGGAGCAGAAGACTCCAGCTGGGTGAGGAGAGAAGCAGAGGAAGGAGAGGCCAGAGAGCTTGGTAGGGCCCAACTGGTGTGCAGCCTTGGCCTTTTACTCTGACTGAAAGGGGGGAACCATTGTGAGGTTTTGAGTGACAGATTCAAAAAAGAAAAAGAAAAAGAAACAGGATGGCCTTATGGCTTTCAAAGGCCAGCAAAGAAGGAGGAGACTTTTGAGGGGCTAGGGCAGGAATCCATGCGACAGATGATGGTGGCTCAGGCCAGATTGGTGGTGATCAGGATGGTGAGAAGCAGCTGGATTCTGGGTGTCTCTTCTGAAGCAGAGGCCCCATGTGGCATTCTCCTCTCTGGAGCTCAGATGCCTCTACAGAAATATGTGGAGGGTGGTAGGTGCAGCTCACCTGCTTGGCAGGAATGGGGGTTCTACGAAGGGGCTGGTGGGAATCGAGGCTGCAAAGGGCAGCAGAACAAATCTCCAAAAGAGTCTGGACACAGGGACGTGGAGTGTGGTCTTAATCCTGTGGACACTGAGGAGGCAAGATTGGCTTCTGAGCCAGGATGGCAACTTGCGCCAAATGCCACATGAGGATGACTGTGGGACATGGTTGACTGTCAAGGCCCAGGGCCCCAGATGCTCCCGAGACTGACACATAGGCTCACCGGTTTCTCCTCTGTAATGAAGACTTGCAGTCCCAGCTCTACCTCCAAGGAGAGTAAATGTATTGGTTCATGGGGACTTTCCCCATCCCAGAAAGGCCTGCTGGCCCAAATCTCTTTCATGAAACTGACTTTATTGTTTGGGATAGAAGTAGCCCACTCTCTGTTTAGGCTCCTGTTAGGGAAACTTTCTGAGACTATCCCCTACTAGGGAACAAAACTCCATGAACACTGAACACAGGTGAGAGGCAAGGAGGGACAGAAAAGGCCTGACAGAGTCCATCAAAATCCTAAAGGAGAACATAGGTAGCAACCTCTTCGACCTCAGCCACAGCAACTTCTTCCTAGACACATCACCAAAGGCAAGGGAAGCAAGGGCAAAAATGAACTGCTGGGATTTCATCAAGATAAAAAGCTTTTGCACAGCAAAAGAAACAGTCCACAAAACCAAAAGACAACCGACAGAATGGGAGAAGATATTTGCAAATCACATATCAGATAAAGGGCTAGTATCCAAAATCTGTAAAGAACTTATCAAACTCAACACCCAAAGAACAAATGATCCAATCAAGAAATGGGCAGAAGACGTGAACAGACATTTTTCCAAAGAAGACATCCAAATGGCCAACAGACACATGAAAAAGTGCTCAACATCGCTGGGCATCAGGGAAATCCAAATCAAAACCTCAATGAGATACCACCTCACACCCGTCAGAATGGCTAAAATTAACAAGTCAGGGAACGACAGATGTTGGCGGGGATGTGGAGAAAGGGGAACCCTCCTACAGTGTTGGTGGGAATGCAAGCTGGTGCAGCCACTCTGGAAAACAGTATGGAGGTTCTTCAAAAAGTTTAAAATAGAGCTACCATACGATCCAGCAATTGCACTACTAGGTATTTACCCCAAAGATACAAATGTAGGGATCCAAAGGGGTACGTGCACCCTAATGTTTATAGCAGCAATGTCCACAATAGCCAAACTATGGAAAGAGCCGTAGTTACTTGTTTTCGTGTCTGTCTTTCCCCACTTGACCACAGGCTCCTTGAGGTTAGGGATCTTAGTCTATTTTGTTCACTGCTATATCCACAGTGAGCAATGCCTGGCGTATAGAAGGACTTATGAATGGCAACTGAATGAATAAATAGAGTAACAAAACAGGCGAAGGGTAAGAACAGGGTCAGGAACAAAGGGGTCAGTACAGAAACCAAACATGAACACAGCAGGAAACTCATGTGACCTTGGGTCCTTAAGGACTAGGTAAGAGGATACGGGAAGAGCAAATCCTCAGTGATGAATTAAAAAGCCTTCAATGACAGCTTCCCTGTTGTCCAATCTCACATAGCCCCTTACACATTCCAACACTTACAGCCCAGTGAGGTAATCCCTCACCAGCAAGTGTTGGGGACAGAGTAATTCTCCAGATGTTCAGGAGTTATGAGCCCTGGACAGGATGAAATAATTTCTTTATTCATTTATTCATCAGAGAGAGAGAAAGAGCATGAGCGGGGAGGAGGGGCAGAGGGAGAGAGAGAAGCAGGCTCCCCGTTGAGCAGAGACCCCCTCCCCCCCGGCAACGGGGACTCGATCCCAGGACCCTGGGATCACGACCTGAGCCGAAGGCAGACACTTAACTGACTGAGCCACCCAGGCGTCCCAAGATGAAATAATTTCTTTACATCCTCGCTCCTTACGCTGAAATATCATTGTAACAACTTCAATAGGATGACTTGTGTGTGACAATTTCTCAACAGCTCTTGAGCTCACTGGAAAGCTCCCTCTGATGTGAGCCGGGAACCCAGTCCAGACAGACACTCAGGGACCATTAAACTCCAAACTAATGAGGAAACTGATTACCATGGAAACTGCCATCTCTGGTGGCCTCTAGAGGGGAGGAGAAATGGGGGTGGTGAAGTGGAAAGGGGAGGATGGAGGAGAGTGGAATGGGGAGCAGAAGCTGGGAGATAGGGACTAAGGGATGGTAAAGGGAAGAAACTGCTGTTTATCACTGTCTTCCTTGGTGCCAGGCACTGAGCTGGGTCCTTCACATACATTTGATCATCACAGCCCCCTGCCAGATAGACATTCATTCTCTTGTCCCTCCCACCTTACTGACTGCCAAAGCATATGCTGTTCATCAACAAGACGGCCTATCACCATTCCCAGAGCTTATTATTGGAAAAGATCACCTTGAACTCCCTGCCATCTAATTTTTATCTGAAGCTCAACTGTGAGAAATGATATTCATAGAGAGCTGCCTGAAAAGCAGGCAGTCCATCCATTGCTGGAGATGTGTGGCATAATCCCTGGAAGTTGGATCATACTCTCCAGATGAGAGGGTGTGTGTTGGGGGAAGGTGGGGGAGGGGGTGTTATGGGGCAGAGGTAGAGAGTGCAGAGCTGGAAAAGCACATTCGAATTATAAAGGCACATTCTATTATATTTTGAATGTGCCTTTTCGAATGCCAGGCATATAGTTTCCTTAACACAAACTACAGGCAATAAAGCTCAACATTTGCAAAGCTGGTCTTTCTTCAGTTCAGGCCACAAAAACAAACCCATGCCACGGGGCTTGACATTCAAAGGGACCTGCCATCCCTTCTGCAGAATCTGCAAAAGCAATCTTGGCTGCAGCAAGTAAGCACACTCTACATGACCACTGCTATCATGTTATCAGAGCTCAAAAGATGTCTCTTTCAGGATCGGCATAATGGCTTTCTAAAATTATCATTGCTTTGATGCATTTTAAGTCACAGTATTTAATTTCTTTGAAACATGAAAATGACAGTAAAGGAGAGTGTGAAGTATTTCTGTTCATTTAAAATAAAAAGGGGGAAGATGGAATAGATGTATTTTGCTTCTTCCTCTTGTTCAACTAAAAACCCTGGACATTGGGCACCTGGGTGGCTAAGATGGTTAAGCGTCTGCCTTCGGCTCAGGTCATGATCCCAGAGTCCTGGGATCGAGTCCCGCATGGGGCTCCCTGCTCCTTGGGAGCCTGCTTCTCCCTCTGCCCCTCTCTCTCTCTCTCTCTCTGTCTCTCATGACTAAGTAAATAAATTTTTTTTTAAAAATAAAAAAATAAAAATAAAAACCCTGGACATTATGTACAAAACAAACATAAGAAGACTCTGAAATGTGGAGAGAAGGAGGCAGACCACTTAGGTTCTCAGCATGGGAAGAATGACATGAATTTTCTTTTTGCCTCCTAGATCCCAGACTTGGTGCTAAAGAAGCGAACAACCCAGGTGCGCAGAGACCAAAAAAAAAAAAAAAAAAAAAAAAAAGCCCCAAAGTCTGTTCTCTCTAGCCGAAGAACTAGGAAAAGATCAACCTAGCAATACACAAAATGTTTAGACAATAACCACTCTACTCCAACCAAAACCAGAGAATAAACTGTGGCCCTATCTCCACGCCCACTAGCAAAGGCTAAATGGGGAGCTTAGACTTCCACACTCATGAGGCTGTAAGGACATGCCCCAACAACCCCAACCCCCTCCCTGCTGGCAAGGTATCAGAGAAGGCCAAGTACAGAGCAAGGACTTTCATCACCACTGACAGGTAACAAGACCCACCCACACACTATGTTAGTAGAAAAAATGTAGGGAGCCTAGAATTCCACCCCCACTTGGCAGGAATGAGGTACCCCCTCACTTCCCCTGAGGTGATGTCAGAGAAGACCTAGTGGAGATTTAGGACTTTTACCACTGCCCAATGATAAAGGGGTCGGATGACGTAGTGACAAAGGAAGCAGTAATTCAGCACTCCAACTTCTCCCAGTCAAAAAACTAACAGTGGAGGCCTAGTGTGGAGCAGAAACTCTCAGCCCCACCCAGCTGTAATGAAGAGCTCCCCTCTGGATCAGTGGAGGCCAAGGGGATACCTGGACTTCTACTTCTATCTGGCAGTAATGATACAACACACCTCTTTCCTAATGGTGGCAGTGTCAGAGGAGACCTGCTAAAATAGATGTTTTAAATAAGTTTCAGAGTCTCAGGACATAATACCCAAAATGTGCAGGTTTCAATCAAATATTACTCAGAAACCAGAAAGATCTCAAACCAAATAAAAAAAAAAAAAAAAAAGACAGTAGACAGATGCCCCAACTGAAATGACAGAGCTAGTAGAATTATCTGACAAAGATTTTTAAAGGGGGGGGCGCCTGGGTGGCTCAGTCGATTAAGCTTCTGCCTTCGGCTCAGGTCACGATCCCAGGGTCCCACATCGGGCTCCCTGCTCCTCAGGGAGCCTGCTTCTCCCTCTCCCCCTGCGCTTCACTCTCCCTGCTTGTGCTCTCTCATGCTCTCTGTCAAATAAATAAATAAAATCTTTTTTAAAAATTAAAAATTAAAAAAAGATTTGTAAAGGGACCATCCTAAAGATGCTTCAACAAGCAACAAACATGCTTGAAACAAATGAAAACATAGAGTCTCAGCAGAGAAAGAGAAAATTAGAGAAAAACAAAAAGAGATAGAAAGTGTCAGCATAGAAATAGAAGATATAAAGGAGAACCTCATGGAAATTTAAGTAAAGTAAAATAACCAAAATAAAAAACTCAAAGGACCATCTCAACAGCAGACTGGAAGGGACAGAGAAAAAATTAATAACCTTGAAGACAGAACAATAAAAATGACCCCATTTGAACAACAGAGAGTAACTAGAATAGGGGGGAAAGAAGAATCAAGAGAATGAGAAGATAAGCCAAGTTTGTCAGGAGAGATTTGCAAAATATATGCCTGATCAAGGGCTGTTACCCAAAATACTAATAGAATCTTAGAACTCAACCATAAGAAAATAAACAACCCAAGTTTTAAAATGGGCAAAAGACCTGAAGAGACATCTCCCCAAAGAAAATATAAAGACAGCAAATAAACATATAAAAAGGTGCTCACCATCATATCTCATTAGGGAATTGTGAATAAAAACAATGAGATAGTACCACACACCTATTAGAAATGCCAAAATCCAAAACACTGACAAAAGCCAAACACTGGCATGGATATGGAGCAACAAAAACTCTCACTCACTGCTGGTGGGAATGAAAAATGGTACAGCCACTTTGGAAGACAGTTTGCCAGTTTCTTTTTTATTTATTTATTCATTTATTTATTTATTTATTTATTTATTTATTTGAGAGAGAGAGAGGAGGAAAGAGGCAGAGAGAAAGAGAGAGAGAAACTCAAGCAGACTCAGTGCTGAGCCTGATGCGGGGCTTGATCTCACAACCCCAAGATCACAACCTGAGCTGAAACCAAGAGTCAGACACTCAACTGACTGCACCACCCAGGCGCCCAGTTTGGCAGTTTCTTATAAAACTAAACATACTCTTACCATTTGATCATGCAATCATGCTCCTTGGTATTTACACAAATGAGTTGAAAACTTAGGTCCACACACAAAAACCTGCACATGAAAGGCTATAGCAGTTTTATCCATAATTGCCCAAACTTGGAAACAACCAAGATGTCCTCAATAGGTGATGGATAAATAAGCTATGGGACATCCAGACAATGGAATATTACTCAGCACTAAAAAGAAATTAGCTATCAAACCACAAAAAGACATGGAGGAACTATAAACGTATATTGCTAAGTCAAAGAAGCTGGTCTGAAAAGGCTACAAACTGTATGATTCTAACTATATGATATTCTGGAAAAGGCAAAACTATAGAGACAGTAAAATCATCAGTGCTTGCCAAGGGTTAGAGGGGAAAGAGGGACGACTAGGTGGAGCCAAAGGATTTTTTTAGAAGGAAGGGGGAGGGGCAGAGAAAGAGAGAGAGAATCTTAAGTAGGCTCCACGCCCAGCGCCAGCCTGATCTCAGGACCCTGAGATCATGACCTGAACTGAAATCAAGAGTCGGATGCTCAACCGACTGAACCACCCCGGTGTCCCAGCACAGAGGATTTTTTAAGGAAGCAAATACATACATTATCCTGTATGATAATGGAATGGTGGATACATGTCAATATATTTGTTTCCAAAGCCACAGAATGTACAACAACAAGAGTAAACTCTAAAGGAAGCTGTGAGGAGCACCTGTGGCTCAGTCAGTAGAGCATACCACTCTTGATCTTGGGGTCATGAGTTCAAACCCCATATTGGGGGTAGAGATTACTTAAAAAAATAAAGTAAGCTGTGAACTTGGGGTAATAATAATGTGTCAATGTAGGTTAATTGATTGATTGTAACAAATGTGCCGTTCTGGTATAGCATGGGGAATATAGTCACTAATATTGTATAAACTATGTATGGTAACAAATGGTAACCAGACTTATCATGGTGATCATTTTGTAATGTATATAAATATCAAATCACTATGTTGCACACTTGAATCCAGTATAATATTGTATGTCAATTATACTTCAATAAAATTTTTAATTAAAATTTTAAAAAAATAGTGGCACCTGGGTTACTATTGGTTAGGCTCTTGATTCTGGCTCAGGTCATGCTCTCAGGATCCTGGGATCAAGCACCCATGTCAGGCTCCACACTCAGCAGGGAGTCTGCTTGAGGATTCTCTATCCCTCTCTCTCTGCCCCTCCCCCTCCCCCTCCCTCTCTCTCTCTCTCTCTCTCTCTCTCTCTGTCTCTCAAATAAATAAATCTTCAAAAATTTTAAAAATAGGGGCTCAGTCGTTAAGTGTCTGCCTTCAGCTCAGGTCATGATCCCAGAGTCCTGGGATCGAACCCCACATCGGGCTCCCTGCTCAGCGGGGAGCCTGCTTCTCCCTCTCCCACTCCCCCTGCTTGTGTTCCCTCTCTCACTATGTCTCTCTCTGTCAAAATAAATCAATAAAATCTTTAAAAATTTTTAAAAATTAAAATTAAAAAAAAAACACAAATGTGCCACTCTGGTGTAGGATGTTGATAGTGGGGGAGGCTGTACTTGTGTGGAAGCAAGGAATATATGGGAACTCTGTGTACTTTCCACTCAGTTTTGCTGCCCTAAAAACCAAAGTTTACTTTAAAAAATGTGGCTCAGTCAGTTAAGTGTATGACTCTTGATTTTGGCTCAGTTCATGATTTCAGGGTTGTGAGATCAAGTCTCATGTTAGGCTCTGGGCTGGCCATGGAGCTTGCTTAAAATTCTCTCCCTCTCCCCCTTTCATCCCTCCCCACTCTCACTCTCTCTCTCTCTCTAAAAAAAAAAAAAATTAATTGAAAGGAATATCAGTGTGGGACAATGACAAAGGATCTGAAGTTCCTATCCTGAAGAGGAGAATGTGTGGAGCTGAAAAAGTACTCAAAGAAATTATGGCTGAAAACTTTTCAAATTTGGTAAGAGATAGAAACGTAGGATTTGAGAAGCTGAGTAAAACCCAAATGAGACAAACCTGAAGAAATCCACACCAAGATACATTGTAGTCAAATATCTGAAAACTAAAGACAAAGAAAAAACTTTCAAAGCAGAAAGAGAAACAACACTTTGTCAGTAAAGAAATAGCAATTCAAAAGACAGAAAATTTCTCATCAGATACCATGGAGGCCAACAAAAAAATGACACAACATTTTTCAAAAGCTGAAAGAAAGAACAGTGAATCTAGAGTCCTACCTCCAGTGAAAATATCCCTCAGGAATGAAGGGGACATCAAGATATTTTCAGGTGAAGGAAAACTAAGAACATTTGTCACAAGGAGACCTACGTGAGGGAATGAGTAATTGAAGTTTTCTAAACAGTAAAGATAATAGAAGAAATCTTAGAAAATTGGGAAGAAAAAACATGATAAGCAAAACTATGGGCAAATACAGTAGACTTTCTTTCTCCCCTTGAATTGTCTAGTGTTTGAAGGTTGAGGCCAGAATTAGAAAATTAATGTGGTTCTAAATGTACATAGAGGACATTAAAGACAATTGTATTATAAATGCGTGAAGGTAAAGGAATGCAAAAGGAGATAAGGTTTCTATGCTTTATCCAAACTGGTAAAATGACAATATCATAGATTTTTGGTACACACACACACACACACACACACACACACACACACAACACAAATGTACCCAGAGCACCCATTTAAAAAGTTATACAAAAAGTTACAGTCAAAAACATCATAGATAAATCAAAACTGAATTCTAAAAAATGTTCAAGTAACCCAAAGGAAGGCAGGAAAAATAAAACAGAAATGAAAACAGAAAAAACAGAAAAAAATTAAATGGCAGACTTAAACCCTAACATATTAATAACTACCTTAAATGTGGGGCGCCTGGGTGGCTCAGTCAGTTAAGCCTTGACTCTTGATTTTGGATCAGGTCGTGGTCTCAGGGTCGTGAGATCAGGCTCCGTGTGGGGCTTGAAACTCAAGAGGGAGTCTGCTTGAGATTCTCTCTCTCTCCCCCCTCCCCTTGCTCTCGTGCATGCGTGCACATGCACTCTCTCTCTCTAAAATAAATAAATAAGTCTTTAAAAAACTACCTTAAATGTAAATGACCTATATATACCAATTGAGAGACAGAGATTGGCAGAGTGGATTAAAAACCATGACCCAATTTACATGCTATCTACAAAAGACTCACTTCAAGTACAATAATAGTAAGAGGTTGAGAGTAAAAAGGCTAGAAAAACATATATCATGCAAACAGTAATAAAGAAAAAGGAGTGGTTATATCAATATCAAATTAAGTGGATGTTAGAGCAGAGAAAATTACCAAAGACAGAGAGGGGCATTACATAATGATTAAAGGAGTGAATCCCCCAAAAAGAGAAAGCTATCCTAAGTATGTAGGATTTGCAACAGAGGTGCAAATTATGTGAAGCGAAACCTGGTAGAGCTGAAAGGAGAAATAGAAAAAGCCGCAATTACGGTTGGAGACTTCCTACATTCCTCTCTCAACAATAATAGAATTAGACAGAAAATCAGGAAGGATATAGAAATCAACAACACTATCAACCAATGTGATCTGAAGAACATTTATAGAACATGTCACCCAACCATAGCCAAATACATGTTCTTTTCCAGCGCCCATGGAACATGTCAAGATAGAGCATATTCTGGGCCATGAACAAACCCCAACAAATTTTTATTTTTTTTAAGTAAGCTCTATGCCCAACATGGGGCTTGAGCTCATGACCCCAAGATCAAGAGTCACATGCTCCACCCACTGAGCCAGCCAGGCACCCCCAAATCCCAACAAATTTAAACGAATTGTGTTCAAATGCATATGTACTCCAACCACAAAGGAATCAAAGTAGAAATCAAAACCAGAAAGATAACGGGAAAATCTGCAAACACTTGGAAACGAATCATTCACTCCTAAATAACCCATGGGCCAAAGAGTCTCAAGGGATTCCATAAAAATACATTGAACAGAAGGAGAATGGAAATACAATATACCAAAACTTGTGGTTTTTGACAAAGGTGCAAAATCAATTCAATGGAGAGAGCATAGCCTTTCCAACAAATGATGCTGGAGCAGTTGAACAACCACAGGCAAAAGAATAAACTATGACCTAAGCCTCAAACACACAAAATAGATCACAGATTTAAACTTACAACCTAAAGCTATAAATCTTTGAGTAAAAAGGACAAAATTTTGGGGATCTCGAGTTAGATAAAGAGTTCTTGACACCAAAATCATGACCCATAGGAAGAAAACTTGATAAATTGCACTTCACCAAAATTTAAAACGTTTGCTCTGAGAAACACCAGGTAAAAAGATGGAAAAGACAAGTCACGGTGTGATAGAACATATTTGCAGAGCACATATCCAACAAAGAACAAGTATCTATGATATATAAAGAACTCTCAAAACTCAACTGCAAAAAAACAGTCCAACTGTAAAATGGGCAAATGACAGAAACATTTTACCCAAGAGGATGTGGCATAGATGGCAAGAGAGCACATGCAAAAATGAACATGTTTAGCCACTAGGGAAATACAAGTTAAAACCACAGTGAGATGTCACTACACATGCATCAGAATGGCTAAAATTGAAAATAGTGACACCACCAAATGCTGGTGAGGATGCAGAGAAACTGGATTCCTCATACACTGCTGGTGGGACTGTACAATGGTACAGCCACTAGGGCAAATCATTTCTGAACAAACTAAAATACACTTATAATATGACCCAGCAATTGCACTCTTGGGCATTTTTCCCAGAGAAATGAAGACTTTTGTTCACACAAAAACCTATACACGAATGTTTATAGCAAGTTTATTCATAATAACCCCAAACCCGGAACAAGCCAGAGGTCTTCAACAGGTGAATGGCTAAACAAACTACAATGTATCCATATCATGGACTACTACTTAGCAATAAAAAGGAGTGAAGTTTAAGATATGCAACAGCTTGGACAAATGTCCGCTTTCCTCATTTGTAATAAGATGTAGGGGGGGGGGCAGGGTGTCTCAAGGGCCTTCCTGTTTGGGAACTCAAGATACAGATGAGCAGAGTGGGGCAGGATGAGAGCATATTTGGAAGAGCTTAGGGCTTGTATTTATTTTATATTTTATTTTATGTTTTAGAATTTTTAGAGATTCAAAATAAACAGAAGGAACTGGCTCGATGGATGACAGCTGTTGTGTTTCACGGGCATCCTACGGAGCCCATTTTGAAAGCCGGGAACTCAGGAGGAGAAGAGTTTAGGGTAGTTGCATTCTGTTAGCAAAGGCCATAGAGTCTGCTTAGTTGCAGGGAATGAGTTTCAGAAGAGTGGCTCTTGCCTTCTTACACTGAGATCTTACACTTAAATTAGTGTAAGACCTAACCTGAAAGGACTCTGTGTTCCCAGGCACATTAGGAAATGTAAAGGTTCACCAGTCAGGGCACATGAAAAACGAGAAAGGCGCCTTGCCCCCTGAACACTAGGAGTAATGGGAAGTCCATCGTCAGAGCACATTTAGCTGGTGGTACAGTATTTGTTATGTGAGTCTCAAGCATGACCAGTGTCTGTATTGTGTTCAGGTTTGGAAATGAAGTAGGGACTGAGTCCATGAACGATTCTACCAGACTGATTGCTACACATAATATTCAAAGTCGAAGTTTTTTTTTTTTTCAAGATTTTTATTTATTTGCGAGAGAGAGAATGAGAGTCAGAGAGCCTGAGAGGGAGGAGGGTCAGAGGGAGAAGCAGACTCTCCGCCGAGCAGGGAGCCCGATGTGGGACTCGATCCCGGGACTCCAGGATCATGACCTGAGCCGAAGGCAGTTGCCGGACCAACTAACTGAGCCACCCAGGCGCCCCTATTCAAAGCCGAAGTTTTACACGCGGGCTTCAAAGCCCTCTAAAATCGAAAGCAACCGTTGCTACGGGGTCCGCTGGGGGCGTATTTAGGGTCTCCCAACAGCCAATCGTAGTGCCAGGCGTTTGCGAGGGGGCGTAGCCGTGTAGAGACAGTGGCCAATGGCAAAGAGGGCCGTGAATAGGGTGAGGGCAACCGCCGGATGACTTGAGCCTGAGCCGAGCGCAGCGGCAAGGGGAGGCTGAGGACTCGCAGCTTGTTCCGGGGTTTGAGCTGTTAGTCTGAACCGTAGGCGGTACTTCAGCTGCCACCCATCTTCGAGGCTCACCTGCCGTTAAACGTCATGGAAGATTCTCAGAGTGAGCCACAGCGGATAATACGACGCCACCACCGCGAGAGGAAAGAGCTGCAGGCCCGCATCCAGGGCATGAAGAACTCGGTGCCCAAGAGCGACAAGAAAAGAAGAAAGCAGTTGCTCCTAGACGTGGCCCGCCTCGAGGCCGAGATGGAGCAGAAGCACCAGCAGGAGCTGGAGACGTTCCGAGAGAGTTTCCCTGGTGACGGCAACCTCGACTCCGTCACAGAAGATCTCTCCAAGATGAATCTTGAGAACCAGCCTCCCCGCCAGTCGAGGGCACAGAGAAGGCGCGAAAGAAGGGCGGCCCTCGAGAGAGTGCGCCAGGAGAGGATGGCCAAGGCCGAGATGGAGCAGCAGGCCAGCTTCCGCCGCGATGAGGAGGAGAAGCTCGCCGCCATCTTACGGGCCAAGAATCTGGAGCTGAAGGATATGCCGGCCGACGGCCACTGCATGTATCGCGCCATCCAAGACCAGCTGGCGTTCTCCGTGACGGTGGAGAGCCTGCGGAAACGCACCGCCAATTACATGCGCAAGCACGTGGACGACTTCCTGCCCTTCTTCCGCGACCCCGACACCGGCGACGCCTACAGTCGCCAAGATTTCTTGAGCTACTGTGACAACATCGTGCTCAGCCCGTCGTGGGGAGGCCAGCTCGAGCTGAGGGCCCTGTCGCACGTCCTGCAGACCCCCATCGAGGTGATCCAGGCCGATTTGCCTGCCGTCGTCATCGGGGTGGAGTACAGCAGGAAGCCGCTCACCCTCGTCTACCTGCGCTACGCCTGCAACCTCGGCGAGCACTACAGCTCGGTGAGACCCTTCAAGGCCGCCGCCGCCGCGTCTCGTCAGTAGGCTCCGTTTTTTTCCTTCGGTTTTCTCGGTTTTGTCTTGCTTCGTTTTACTAGAAAGTCGTTCCCCGCCCGCCCGCCCGCGCGCCGCCACCACCACCACCACTACCACTCTTCTCCGCCGCATTCCCCCACGGCCACGCTTTCTTACCTGGCGGTTCTAGCCCCTTCTCTCACCCATTCATTGCTTGGGGGGCTGGAGTGGGGGAGACTCGGGACAAGGGAAAGATCTGAACTGTACTACCTGAGGGGAGTAGGTTGGCCAAATGTTAACCGCTTCTTGCCCTCAAGGGTCTTTGCCTCCCTCGCAGATGAGAATTGGTCATGCCCCAGGTGCCTTTGAGATCAAAATGGAAACTTGGTTCGATGCATTCCTAACTGGGGACAAAATAGTTTAGCTCGGGATCTTAGGATCGTCCCGTGAATTCATTGGATTTTAGATAAAGGTGGAGTTTCTCTGATCGAAATGCTTTGTGAATGCCTTCTGCTTATTCTTTGGAAACAAATGTATCGCGGGCTGTTTTTTGGGGGGTTGCTTTTTACTTCAGCTGGGTTCTTCCGGAAATGTCTCAAGTTATGAACAAGAGCTCCTCTAGTATTTTGTTTTGTTTGTTTTCATACAACCTTGCGTGGTTCACGATTATTTTTCCTTATTTAGGATTTGCTAAAGTCTACATAAGAGTATTTGTTAAACTTAGAAATTAAATGCACCTACTAAACATAGAAACTAAATTTACAAAAACTGATAGGTAAGGTTCACTCTGAGATGTGAAAGATCTCAAGTTAATTTCCTTTATTAGAGATAAGAAGGAATATGACTTTATTCAAGTAGGTAATCCATTTCATTTTGTCTACAATTGGCACGAAGCAAAAAGAGACACACTGATGGGCAACTTAACTTCCTGTAAGGGTGAAGCCCGAACTAGTAAGTTTTCTTTACTGTGAGACATGAAAGGGTATAACTTTATTCAAGCAGTTCAGAAAAAAAAAAAGTGAGCATTCTACTTTTGTTGATAGTCAAGACTTGTTGATATCTTGAGTTCTCCGGTAGAATAGTAAAAATGAAAGGATTTACAATAAACAGTTTAAAAGTTTTCACATCTTTAGATCCTGTGTTTCAGTGAGGCTACTTAATTTCATTTAAAAAGTCCATTGTACACGCCAAATGTTCTCAAGCAAAATATATAAATGCAAAAATTTAAAAAAAATATGCAACTTGTTTTAAAAATAAAAGTTTTAAAAATACCTGGTTCTCTACTTTTCTGTAGCTGATTTAGTTTGTACAGAGTTTGTATCCCAGAATCTGCTTCAGCAAAGGAGTCCTGGAGGGTTAGGGAGGGGAGTTGGGAGCCAGATAAGGCTTTGGGGAGGAGGACTGGCCTGGTGGCAGCCTGGAGTGGAGTGTTCCCCAGGAAAGGATTTAGGGAGGACCTTTATCTAGAGGCTGTCCAGAGTTGATGTTTCACTCTGGGAAAAACATCCTGAAATGGTTTTGTTTAGCAATGAGAACATTGCTCTGCATGAAAAAAAAAAAAACCTCCCACTTCCAGCAAAGAGGGAAATCCTGCCAGGTGGCTCACCGTGTAAATATGTGTCAGAGAAGGTTCAGATGGCCAGCTGACTGAGAAGAAGAGGCCCCTGAGGAAACCAGGGATTGGGGTGCACTGTAAGAAGAAGGCCTTTTATAGGGGTGAGAAGACTGGCTGCCGAAGAGAGACAAGGCCCAGAAGGGAGGCATAGTCTGTAGAAGGGTGCCTGGCTGGGAAGGAGGGTGAAAGTTGGGGAAGTTGGGGAAGGCGTCAGCCTGGAAGTAAGAATGGGATGTGGCAGGGGAAAGCGGCACAGGCTGAGGAAGGGGACTAAGCTGATGAACAGGACATAGGCAGTAAAGAGAGCCTGGGTAGAGGGCGGGACCTGCAGGGGGTATAGGACACAGGTGGGCAAAGGGGACCTGACTGGGGACAGGGACAAAGGCTGGTGAAGGCCTCCAGAAATGGGAAGGGTGCTCTACTGGAGTGAGCTGCATTGGGTGGGGGAGAGGGCCGTGGCTAGGGTAGGAGACCTTGATGGAGAGGACGGCACAAGCTGGGAAAGAGGACCTGGCTGCAGGAGGATTCCTGGCAAGGGAAGTGGTCCAGGCCAGGGGTGGGAGCTTAGGCTGGTGAAGGGCTTCTGGTAGGAGAAGGCGGCCCCAGCTGGGGTGGGTTTTATAGGGAGGGGAAGGGAACCTGACTGGGAACTAGGTCACTTTCTGGGCAAGGGATCGGGGTAGGGGGCTCGAATAAGACTGGAAAGTAGGCTAGCTGTGGACTGAGACACTGGAAGGAGGAATAGACTGGTGAAGGGTCTACGCGTCAGAGCAGAAGTTCTGGCTGAAGGGCATACTGGATGTTGTAAAGGGGCCCATGGTTGTTGAATGGGGGAATGACTGGGCCAGGCTGCCTATCCAGGGGAGGGACACTTGCCTGGGAAGGGGGTCTGGAAGGAGAAGGGGCCTTGCTGGGGAAAGAGGCATTGACTAGGAAACAGGGTCTGATGGGAGGACTGGATGGAGGAGGGATCCCGGCTGGTAAAGGAGCCACCAGGCTTAGAAGGTTGCACAAAGCTGGAGAGGGGGCCCAGGCTGAGATGGGGACACAACCTGGGAAGGGAAAAGGGACCTGCCTCCGAAGGGGGCAGAGGCAGCAGAGGGGGCCCTTGCTGGGAAATTGGGCCTAGACAGAGAAGGGGGCTTAGGTAGGAAGGGAACACAGGCCTGAGAAGGGCCATATGATGTGGAAGCGGTCACGGCAGGAGAAGGGAGCCCAGCTGGGACTGGGGAGATGTCTGGGAGGTGCTGGCTACAAGGCACTAGGGTGCTAGCTGGGAAAGGTGGCCTAGGGACAGAAGCTTAGGTGGGCAAATGGGGCCAGGCAGGGAAAGCATGCTTATCTGGAGAGTAGGCCTGGTGGGGCAAGGAGGAATATCTTGGGGAAGAGGGAATAAGCAGAGGGGCATGAGAGCGGGGCAAGAGAACCTGGCTCTGGACCAGGGCATAGGGTGGGGAAATAGGTCTGGCTAAGAAGGGGATAATGGGGGAGGGGCTGGTTAGGGAAGGAGGAACCGACCGGTCAAGGGAAGGACGCCTAGTTGGATTAGGGGGCAAAGGATGAGAAAGGAGTTCTTGACTGTTAAAGGGGGAGGGGGGAAGCCTGGGGGAAGGGCGCCTGGCCAGGGAAGGAAATCCGGCTGGGAAAGTAGGCATCAGCTGAGGAGGACATAGACTAGGAAGGGGCCTAGATGTGGGAACGTGCCTGTCTTGCAAAGGGAGAACAAGCATGATCGGGTGGCACAAGCTGAGGATGGGAGACTGGCTGGAATGGGGGCACTGGGAGTGACCGTACCTTGGCGGGGAAAGGTGGCCTGAGTGGGGAGGGGCTCTGGCAGGGGAATAGCGCCTGGGAGGGAAGGGGAAGGTCGGCCTAGGGAGGAACATGGAGGCTAGGAAAGGAATCTGGTAGTGGGAGAAGTTTGGATGCCAAGAACCACATGAACTGGGCATGGGATAATAGGCGGGTTAATGGACCTAGCCAGGAGAGGGGAGCTAGCAGGTGGGGGACCTGAGGGCATGTGCCTTGACAGAGGTCCTGGCTGAGGGAGGGCATGTGGTTGAGGAAAGGGGCCTAGCTGAGAAGGAGGGCATAGGACAAGAAGGGGAGGCAGTCTGACAGAAGGGGGATAAGCTAGACAAGGGACTTGGCTGAGGAAGGGGGCCTTACTGGGAAGGAGGCTTGCCTGGGAAGATGAGCCTAGACGGGGGGGGGGGGGGGGGGGGGGGGGGGGGG
>NW_027397128.1:6079415-6088095 GCF_003265705.2 Callorhinus ursinus
GGTCCCTCAGTGAAGAGAGCCTGGCTGGGGGGAGGAGTCTGGATGGGAAAGAGCTCCTACCTGGAGAAGGAGACTGGGCTTAGCATGGGGACACCTAAGGGTGAATGGGGCCTGGCAGGGAAAGATCACAGAGCTGGGGAGGGGACTTGACAGGCGTGATTCAGAGCTGAGAATAGAGGAGGCACTGGCTCTGAGAGGCCAGCGAAGGGGCAGCTCCTTGGGAAAGTGATCCAGCTGAAGAGGGGAAAGGCTGGGCACGGGCTGAGGAGGGGTAACAAGCTGGGGCAGGGGATCCTGGCAAGGGTTGCTGCTGCCAAAGGGATACTGGCTGGGAATGTGGCTCGGCTGGGGAGGGGGTAGAGGTGGGTAGAGGTGAGTAGAGGGGAGGCCTGCCTAGCAGCGGTTGGGAGCCCGTCTGGGGAGCTGGCCTTGGCTGGGGAAGGGGCCTTAGTTGGGGAGGAAGGCATAAGTAAATGAAGAGAGCCTGACCCAGTTGAGGGGACCTGGCTGAGAGAGAAGGCATGGCTAGGTTCCACATTACAGGCAGGTTAAGGGCTTCTGCTGGGGAAGGTGTAATCTGCTGGGGCAGGCTCATGACGTGGGGAAAAGGGACTACCTGGAAAAGGGGGCCCAGCTCCTAAGGGGGCAGGTATTGACTGAGGACCAGCGTTATGGAAGTGGGCCTGGGTGAGGAATGGGGAAGAGGCTGGTGACACGGACCAGGGGCTAGGCTGGTATAGAGTATAAATTCATATGGGGTAAAAGAAGGATTCCTGGCTTTTGAAGGGGGGAAGGGCTAGGGAGGGGCACCTGGCTAGGGGAGGGATTCTGGAGAGTTATCGGCACACAAAGTAGGGGGGTACTGGATGCGGATGGGGCACTGTTGAGGGGGAAAAGTGAGCTGGCTGGGGAATGGGGCATGGGTTGGGCAAGGGCCCCATCTGGGGAAGAGGGCACTCCTGGATGATGTGAGCCTTGCTGGGATGCGTGCGGTGGGGTGGGGGTGGGGGGTTGGGGGGGAGGGGGCTGGTGCTGGCCAAGGAATTCTGTGGCAACTAGACAAAGACAGCAGACAGCAGAGTCCCACTGTACAAGCTATCCCTGAATATGAGGGAAGTAACTATTCCTGTCTTGGGAACCCTTAAGTTCTCACTGGGCCTGTCCCAGCTGCCTCCCCGGGGTCTGCCTTCAGCTAGAAGGAGAGGGAAGAGTTATCCCAGGCCAGATCCTAACCAGGCCCAGAGCACAAACCAAGAGAGAGTCTTCATTGTGGGATCTGGCAGGACATGAGGGATGTACAGTCTGTTCCATTTTGTAGCAATGTCATGTCCAAAAGCCATGAGCACTGTTCCCAAAGGGATCCAATTCCAGAAGCAAGTTTCATTCATTTACTATTTTTCATTTGTGCTTTGTCATGTTCTCCCCCTCTTGCCATAGCAGCCAAAAATAAGGTACATTTATCTGGGTCTGAAGCCCAGCTCATCTAATCTACTTCCAGCTTTGTGACTTGGATAAATCACCAAGTCTTTCTGGGCCTCAGTTTCCTCATCCATAATGTGGGACAATTAATACCTGTCTTAGAGATATCTCTTGGGCTGTTAAGTGCATTAAATGAAAATACAGGACGCCTGGGTGGCTCAGTCGGTTAAGCGTCTGCCTTCAGCTCAGGTCATGATCCCAGGGTCCTGGGACCGAGTCCTACATTGGGCTCCCTGCTCCGCGGGGAGCCTGCTTCTCCCTCTCCTCCCCACTCGGGCTCTCTCTTGCTATCTCTGTCGCTATCTTTGTCTCTCTCAAATAAATACGTAAAATCTTTAAAAGTAAAAAAAAAAAAAAAAAATTAAATGAAAATACATACGAAGTGCCCAGTAAATGTTAGCTACTGTTAGTATCATTATCTAGGAGCCCAAGAACACAACATAATCAGCTGGGGCAGCAACCACCCCTTGATTTTGTGTATTGTGACTTTTGGGGCAACTTGGCCTCTTCCGGTAGGTCTCAGAGTGGAAGCAGAGCTTCTCCCAGGTCTGTCTGCCCCAGCTGTTACAGCCAGAGCTTCCTGGGCTTCAGTGTGAAAGTAGAAGCCTCCAGAGTTCACCCCAAGTGCCCTCCTGGGGACAGGAGGCCTGCACACAGGGACGCCTCAGACCAGCCAGTATCTGCCTTCTAGGCTTTTTCTACACAAACACAGAGACAGGTTTTTTTAAAAAACAAAATTGCTTCAAGCTACTCTTCTTTTAAAGAGAGCGAGTGAGCACGGGAGTGGGGAGGGGGCAGAGGGAAAAAGAGACAATCCCAAGCTGACTCCATGCTGAGCGTGGAGCCCAACACAGGGCTCAGTCCCATGACCCGGAGATCATGACCTGAGCTGAAATCATGAGTTGGATGCCCATCCCACTGAGCCACCTAGGTGCCGCATCTATTCAAGCTACTTTTTTTTTTTTTAATTTAACAATACATTATAAGCATCTCCCTATGTCCTTAAACAGTCTTCAATATGATCATTTTAGTGCCTGTGAATGTGCCATAATTTATCCTATTCTTTTGTTGGACATTTAGATTGCTTTCAATTTCTCACCACTATAAATATGCCACTGTAATATCCTCGTAGCTGGATGTTTGTCTATATTTCTCATTATTTCCTTTTGCTGGGATTTCTAGAAGTGATCTAGGTCAAAAGAAGAGCCTTTTCATGCATACTCCTAAACTGCCCTCCAGAAAAATTGCACCAATTTACACTCTCAGGGTATGAGAGTGTTATTTTCCCATATGGTTGCCAACACTGAAAATTATCATCTTTGCTAATTTGTTAGATGAAAAACATTGTATTAGTTGACCCTTTGTTGATTACTAGTATGGGAGACATTCCTCTAACTGTTTATTAGCATGTCTATTTCATTCATGCAGTAACAAATAATTCCTATTTTAGTACCTGTTCCTGAACTTCGCTTAATTTTCTATTTGTCTTTTTCTTATGGATTTTTAATAGGTCCTTCCACATGTCATTTGGATATTTAAAAAGAAGTATTTTCTGACTTTTTGCATATGCTGAAGTTCAGAATTATAATGGAATCTACCTATCAATCATCTTTTTGGTTTCTGCCTTGGTGTCGTGCTTAGAAAGGGATTCCCCATCCTGAGTTTGGATCAGTATTCCTGTATACTTTCCTTCAGGTGTTTATGCTTTCTCTCACTATGTAACTATATTTAACATCTCCACCTGGAAATTACTTGGGTGTAAGATAAGGACTGAACATTGATTTTCCCCCATTATGGTAATTAGCCATTTATTGACTAATCCACCATTTCACCACTGATTTGAAGTACAACCTTCCACATGTATTACCCTCTTATGAGGGTAAATCTCGTCAGTCAGTCACACAGAACAGCAGCATTCCAGTGACCTCAGTCTGCAACCACCAGCAATCTATTCATCCATTCATTCCATATTTTCTGACAGGAACAAGAGAAGTAGAGGTGATAAACAATAGAGATACAGGGATAAAAGATCCAGTCCCAGCCCTCACCGTCTAGTGGAGATGGCAGACAGGAAAATAGAAATAAACAGAAAGCAACACGACCAGTGCCGTGACAAAAGGAGGCACAGAGGAAGGACACCTCATCACACCTGGAGCATCAGGGAAGCTTAGGAGGCCCTTACAGAGGACAAAGCCCAAGGGGAGGCAGGAGTGAAAGAACAGGGTGTCTTCCTACTCATTGGAGCTGGTGGGGCTGGAGAGGTGGGGGAATCATGGGAAGAATCTGGAGAGGGAGATGGGCATGGTGGCCTGGCCTTAGTAAACATGAGTTTTACTCATAATATTACAAATTAAGTAGGTACAATTTAATGAGATACCATTTTTCATCAGATTAGCAAAGAAATAAAGTTTGATAATTTGTCGATAGGGAAACAGGTACCCTCAAACACTGTTGACGGTATGTAAACAGGTACCATCTCTTTGGAGGACAGTTTGGCAACAACTACCAAATTTAAAGCACACAAACCACTACTGGTTGTATTTTTATGGGTAGAAATATCCAGTTTCACTTGTGCCTGACTAAAGTGAAACATAGTCAAAATGATAATATCGGTTGCTTTTGAGGAGGGGAACCAAGTTGCTGAGGGGAAAAGGATGGGTGGCAGCTTTTCACCGTGAAATCTCTTGAACATCTGATATGTTGAACTATATGAATTAATAAATAAATCTAAACCTAACTCACTAAATAACATGCACTTAGCTTTTGACCTAGCAGTCCACATTCAGGGCTCCGTACTACAGATCTACATATTACACAGCATGATATTTCAAGGATGTTCATTACGGCAGTGTTTGCCAAAGCAGTAATCTGGATACAACCTAAATATCGTCAGGAAGGACTAGTTGAATAAATTTTGAACCTTCCGTATGAATTATTTCATGTAGGGAGAGCGGTAGAAGTGGGTGGGTGGAGGGAGAAAGATGGTGAGCTCTTACTTTTAAACTATATACTTCCATATAGTTGAATTTTTTTTATTATAGTTACATATACATTTGTGGTTACAAATAGAATATATAAATAATACATAAATGTGGGGCGCCTGGGTGGCTCAGTCGTTAGGCATCTGCCTTCGGCTCAGGTCATGATCCCAGGGTCCTGGGATGGAGCCCTGCATCGGGCTCCCTGCCCGGCAGGGAGCCTGCTTCTCCCTCTCCCACTCCCCCTGCTTGTGTTCCCTCTCTCACTGTCTCTGTCTGGCTCTTTCTCAAATGAATAAATAAAATCTTTAAAAATAAATAAATAAAAAGAAGAAAAAGAAAAGAAAAAAGAAAACCTAGCTCTTAGAACAACAAATAGAAAACAAAGGAAATGGAAAAAAACAAAACAAAACAGCATACTGGCCTTCCCCATGGGGAGGGGGGAGGTTTGAGAGGAGTAGGGTAGCTTAGGCATTTTTCTCCTGGTGTCTTCATTTTTACTTTGGTGTCAGTGATTCTGCATATGAAAATACCGAGGTTATGCTCTGCTTCTGTAGCCTGTACCTAGTTTCAGAAAGAAGATGTCTTCTTATCTCTTTTTGGTGCCTTTTTATTTCAGCGGGTCTTTCCCAGGGGAATTATGCAAATGCACATTTACTCAACCATCAAGTCCCAACTTCATTTTGAATGGAAAAATGTGCCCCCTAAATATGTTTATTACTTCTGAATGACTTTTGCCAAAACAATTTTAACCACTGACCTAGGGCCCTCTGTGGGCCCTTCCAGCTAGCTCCCTCCATGTCTCTTTTGATGTGTCTCTCTCTCGGTCTGTCGCTCTCATTTTTTCTCATACACCCACCCACACACAAATCTAGGACCTGTCCCTAAACATTGTGTGTGACCCCAGAACACTGCAAGGCAGGAGCAATAAGAGAAGCAGTTTTGGCTTGGCATAGGAAAGAACGTGCTGGGTGCCTGGGCGGCTCAGAAGGGTTGAGCATCTGCCTTCGGCTCGGGTCATGATCCCAGAGTCCTGGGATCGAGTCCCACATCGGGCTCCCTGTTCCATGCGGAGCCTGCTTCTCCCTCTGCCTCTGCCTCTCTCTCTCTCTCTCTCTCTCATGAATAAATAAATAAAATCTTAAAAAAAAAAAAGAAAAGAAAGAATGTGCTGATAATCAGAGGTATTCAAAAATATAAAGAACCATCTCACAAGGCGGTGAGGTCTCTGTTATTGGAGGTGTGTAAGCCCAGGCTGGATAAACACCACCTCACAGAGGTTTTCAGGTACTTCAAGTATCTAGTGGGCACTTAGAAGCTTTCCACCTCACCTGAGAAATTAGAAAACGAAAGAGGAGTTTTTGTTTTGCTTTGCTTTTTTTTTTTTTTGCTTGGAGGTGGGAGCACACTAGAAGGGAAGCACAGAAAGCCCCAGGGCATGGGCAAGGCTGAGCTGGGAGCTAGGGCAACCCTAAAGGAGGTTTGAGAGGCCGCTTTTACCCAGGTGAGCCCTCTTTCTAGAACTGTGCACATGTTAATCCTTCCCAGGCCCTGATCAGTCTTGAGGAGTTTGGGAACACACCGGTGTTGCTGAGCTGTAGGAGTGGCCAGAAATGGAGATATCACAACTGCGATGTTGACTCTAGCCCTTGTTCTTGTTCTTAAGTACAAAACTGCTGCTTCAGCCGGCTTGGAGATTTGCTCAAGGGACCTGTTCTTCTAATGAATCGCCTAGATGATTAGGACACACTCACAGGTGTGTAAATAATGCTTCTGGAAATATTTGAGGGGGTTTGAAAACAGCTTGTTCTCTTAAGTATCCTATTCAGTTCAACTAAATATACCGAGGATCTCCAGTAGCAGGCACTGCTGGCTGGGTAGGGCCCCAGGAAGGCCAAGCGGGGAGCCCCAAAGACTGCAATTCGTGGTGCTCTCCAAGGTGGCCTCACAGCCTCAGAGGTGAGAGCCACAAAAATCCAAGGGACTGCCAAACGCAAGGCCCACCAGTAGGTGCTGTGGTCCCGGAAGAAGATGAGGAAATCAAGTGGGAATGCTCTGGGACAGCTTGGGACTGACTGAAGCTGGGTGGAAGAGGGAATCGGGAGCCCTGAAAGGTCAGCTTAGATTTAGGCGCGCAGCCCTGAAGGGAAGGGCACTTCAGGCTGAGAGGACCGTATTAGGCAAACACACAGAGATGACACTGGGCGAGATGTGAGTAAAGAACGGTTGTTCACATCTCCAGCATCTGTTTTCCCCCATCCCTGCAAAAGTCTCCACCTTCCTTTTGGGGTGTCATCCTTGTGTCACCTTCTTGGGGTAAAGAGGCGGGGTCATGGCCAGGGCCCTCCCCCTTCCGGGCCGCCAATCAAAGCACCGCTCCTCCCAGGCCACAATGATTGGCTCAAGCTAAATCTGTGGCTTGGGTTTGTCCAATCAGAGTGAAACCCAGGATTTGGTGAGCGCATGCGCTTTGTGGCTCTTTCTGAAGCTGTGAGGAGGTCCAGAGCCTCGGGCCATCTTGCAACCAACCGTTGGGGGAGGGGGCTGGGGGCCGCAGTTACGAGGTGGCCTCAGGTGAAGCCACCAAATTCAATCAGTTCTTAGGAAGAGGCTAGTAAGGGCTTACGGAATGAGAGGAGAGTTCTTGCAAAGTCTCAATCAGGAGAGTTCTTGCAAAGTCTCAATCAGAATTTTGTTTGAAAGAAAGTAGGACGGAAGTGGATAGCAACAACTGTTTTCCCATGTTCACGTAGCCACTTTAGCTGGGTTTCTCGGCTACTTCGAAACCGAGAAGCGGACTACTCAGGGTATTCTAGCCCTTAGGGAGTGGCCTTTCTAAGTAGTAAGTGGGAATTCTGGACTCTGGACCGTGGCAGCCTGATTGAGTTCATTTGTTCTTTCCCTGGGAACGCCAGCATGACTGTGGGGGATGGGGGGGTTGGTTCTGGAAGTATCTTCTTTCTGATCCTGAAGACCAGCTTATGTAGCAACTTCATGAGCTACCTTCCTATAGGACCCAGACTCGGCGACCAGCCACACCTAAGAGAGAAAATTTCTGCAACTTGCTCCCCACCCTTGGAGGAAAAACATCCTCCCTACAGAGGAGTTAGAATGTTGCTCTAGAGGCAGTAGAACCCATTGATTGTTTTTTCAGACAGAATGACACATCAAAACTATGCTTTAGGGATGAGGAATCTGGTGGCGTTTGGGGGATAAAATGGATTGCAAAGAGGGAGGTTGGAGGCAAGAAGGTGATCTGAGAGGCCCTCTTTTCATCCATTCAGCCTGGCCTAGGGCTGTGGCAGCAGGGAGAGAAGGGACCAGTGATGAACATGGGAGTGGAATTAACATTTGTTTTATGTGGACAGTGAGGGGGAAGGCAGGATCAGGGGTGATTCCCTGGTGTTTGGCTGGAGTAATTGAGGAAATGGTGCCCTGAGATTGGCCCTTAAAAATCCCTTAAACTGCCAACATAGTACAGCGTCCCCAGTTTCATGTATACAACCTTTGTACACCAAAGCTTTTTGTACCTCCAAGCCAAACTAAAAGGAGGCACGTGTGAGCGTGAGTGACCACAGACTAGCTTAGAATGGATACACGAGAAACGCCAAGGAGACAACCTCAGCGCTGAGAATAGGGTGTGAATGCATTGCTTATTCACAATATAAATATAGTTTCAATTTTTAAATAATTAATTAAAGTTCAGTAATGTCAGTAGCAAGCCAAGCATATGTCAACAGCACCCAACAGTAACTCTCAACAATACTGTCACCAAATTCGGAATTATTCAGTTGATAATAATGAGCCTGGAGCTCGGGCAGGAGAATGCAGGGGGTGCTCTGGCACCCTTTCTGCAGATGTAATGTGCTCTGCCTCTTTTTCCCCCCATTAATTCTCCAGTGGATAAACTATTTGATCAGAGTTCATAGCCTCTCTCTTTGTCGTACGCACATCCCACCCCTTTCAAGGAAAGCACCAATTTCCAGAGATAATAAAATCTAAATCAGCATTTTAAAAGCAATATAATTTTTTTTTTCTGAATTCGGACCCGCCATGGATTTTGAGTTTTGCATAGTTTGCAAAGCAGTTTCTGTTTCTTTCTTCTGCTTCTACTGGTGTAGAGACCTGAGGCCAACTACAACGCCTTGTCTAAAAGCAGACCCACTAAACCCTGGTGACACACACACACACACACACACACACACACACACACACACACACAC